>NW_010122827.1:39853-44747 GCF_000699245.1 Pterocles gutturalis
AACCCACTGCTCGAGGAGGGTGCACCCCTCCACTGGGGACCGCTAATTCCCGGCTGGATGGGGGTACCTCCTCGGTTGCACGTTGCCCGTACACCTACCAGCAACAAGACGAAATTCAAACACAGATCTACACAGCACCTCATCTTTCTTCCCTGTAGAGCTAAAAGCTGATTTTTTGCTTTGACCTCACCTTTCTACAGACACAACCATAGAATCATAGAATCGTTCAGGTTGGAAAAGACCTCAAGGATCATGAGATAAGAAGTTACAACATCCGTTTGCTGCCTGAACACGCTGTAGGGATGGAAGCTTTGCTTTTCTTTCGCCTGTTGCTGACATGCCCTGGCTGCAAGCTTTCTGCCAAACACAAAAAGTGTTTATTTGACTTGGGAACAGCTGTCTTGTAGCCTGTCGGGATTAACAACCATTTAGTGGACATGAGTCTTGTACTGAAAAAGGCATTTTAATTCAGAGAATATGTCAATATGTAACATTTTTAAATGCCAGCGGACTTTTCGGTTGCTTTTTTTTTTTAATCATGCGATAATATATACATGCACACAACATTAGTTATGCAAAGGTTATAAAAATAAGGAGAAAATGTCATTGCTACAGATGAATGGAAAGCAAATTCAAAGCATTTTCAAAGCTCTGGATAATTGCTCGGATGAAATCCATCTATGCAGAGCTTTTCTTTCTGACAATGGCTTGTATTTGTCCCCCTCATGTCCCATCAGATTTCTGGTTAAGAAATCTCCCTTTCTTCATTTTCTTTATCTTCTTTTCTGTCTGACTGTATCAGGGCACTTTCATGATGGTATCCACCCTTTTTATGTAGGATAAGTACATTGGAAAGTTTTGCATATGTCATAAGTTATGTCAAACTGCCGTTACAGTATATGGCTGAGATCCAAAACCTGCTGCAGCTAGTGGGGATTTTTCCACTGATTTTACTATGCACTCGACCATCTGTAATCTAGATGCCTTTATTTCTTGATATCCAGAGCTTTTAACATAGGAAAGTGAAATTGTGGAAAACATGCGAAGCTGAGGTCAGAGCTACCATCCTTTACAGGCTTAAGTAGAGTTTCTGTTATGGAAAGCTTTGAAATTATCAGTGCCTCACAAATTTAACTTTTCTATTTTCTTGACTTCTAACCATTAAATAAGCCTCCATGTGAAACCAAAGCTTTCTCATCCCTCTTGTCCCTTCCTACAGGGCTAAGGTACGCACAACCTTCCCTGCTTCTGCAGATGCCCCTCTATAATTACGGGTGAGAAGCACATTTCCAGCACAAACTCCAGCAGATTTAATAATCAACAGCCAGATCATGAAAATTTTATGTGATAAAGCTCTCTCTAGCTTTGTGTAAGGACAGTAGCAGGACAGGCAGCCTGTGGCTTACAGTCCATAGAGGAAACTTTGTTTTTACCCTTCTTTTTTTTAGTGGGGTGTCATATCTTAGCCCAATATTTACAGTGAAGAAGTGCAACAGTGTTGGCTGAAAATCTCATTTGGACTTGAAGGTACAGGATGATCCTTTAGAGTAGCAACAGGGTAAAATTCCTCTTAATCATGCCATGATTGCTGTAGGAGAGACATCTCCACAGCTTATTCCAGATTGATAAACCATGAGCACGTTGCCGAGGATCGCTTGCCTGTTTGCCTTCAAAGAGTACGTCAAGCTGAGTTGGTCGGTGTGTGGTTTGAACTTCATTAGAGTGGGAAGGTCTCCTGAGCTCTCATCTTGATGCTGCCATTCAAGTTGCCATATATATATATCTAAGAAAGCCAAGGAATTCCTGCAGAATGGGCTGAACGTTGGAAAGTTGAGGAGAGGTGTCGTGACTCTCATAGTACTTGAACCATCTCACTGATGCTCTCATGTCCTGTCCTTGCTTGGCCTGTTTTATTAGAAAACCCCACAAAATATCCAGTGCTTTTCTCCTCTCAACATCCCTCTCTTTGTGGTAGGCAGGACACTGAGGTACGGAGGAGCTGCAGCCTGGCTGAGTGCCATTTCAGATTTTACGTTATGAGAATACTCAGTGTTGCCTCTCCAACAGTCAAAAAAAGCATTCCTAGAGGTTAAGTTGAGTTATCTTCACTATGAATGGTGGTTTGGAGGTGCCTGCATGGGAAAGGCCATATAGGAAGAGTAGGCAGCTAAATTCAAAGTCTGGTTCTCTATAAATCCATTTCTCCGTAACTTCTGGAGAGCAGGGGGATTTGATCAAGCAATGAGGAAGCCCTGGAGTAATCCTTTAAGCATGTGTCAGAGCACTGAAGATCTGTCTCCGTCAAGGAATGAGGAAGCCCTGGAGTAATCCTTTAAACATGTGTCAGAGCACTGAAGATCTGTCTCCTGTTTAGATGCTGGTGAGGAGATAAGTTACATTTTTGGCAACTGACTTCATAAATCTTTGTCTTAAATCTTGGATCTTTTCTTTCAGTTTCCATGTTCTGGAATTAGGCAGAAGGGGTCAGCTCACAAATTTGATTTATGACAAGAGTGGTCTGGAGGGATGAAAAAAAAGTCAAGTGTTCGTTTAGTTCCTTAGTTAAAGAAAGGTTATAAACTTTTTTTTATTTGTTTCCTAGTAGATGCTGATGATGGAAAAACTCGTAGGATTTTCATGGTTAAAAATAATCCTCCAGAAATAGTCTCTGTCGGTTTCTTTCACACTGTTTAGAATGACTCAGTCTAGGGGCTTAAGGTGAGGTTTCCTTCTTATGTCTTTAAGTCAAATTGCTGCAAACATTTAGGAAGAAAGTTATCTTTTGACATCTCTTGTTGAGTGCTTGGACAGCTTCGACTGGAAGCCGCTGCAGAAGTGCAAACCAGTTTTTATAGCAAGTAACGGTGCTCTTGTTACTCTCCAGCTTGCACACAGAGTGGGGGAAATTAAATCAATATCTCTGCCTTGCCACAGATATTGAGGCAAAGTCCAAGGTAAACTCATTTCACTTATCCTCAATCTGGGGATGATTTTTTTTCTTTCTGCGGTTGCCCAGTTCCATTTTCTGCTGAACTGAGGCTGCAAATCGCTGGCTGCGGGAGGAATAAAGGAGCATCAGTGTGTCAAAAGGAGCACATCAGTGGTGGGAAGGAAATGCTCCAGTGCTGGGGTTTTGCACGCCCTGGCAGGACTGTGGTTTTCCTTCAGCTGAGTGATTTCTCTGTCGCATCCTGCCTACAGAGCTGGAGCGAGAGCAGGCAGCATGAGAGGCAAAAAATTATCCAAATCGAATGCAAAGCCACGGAAAGTTGAAAGGGGAGCTCTGAGGGGATGGGTTTGCTTCAGAGCAGACTGTCAGTGTTGATAAAAATTTTAAAAAAGTGATGAGATGGAGCCAGGAGGAGGAGAGATGCCTGCAGGATGCTCGAGTGAGTGGGGCTGGGAGGGAGAAGGACGCAGCAGTGGGCATGGGAGGGAAAGGGTTGAATTTTGCAGAGGAGGGTGGGAGGATTTATTTAGCGAACCCTTAGAGGTGAGCTAGCCCCGGTCAAACCCAATCTGTCACAGAAAATTAAGGTAAAACCCTCTTCTGCAAGTCCAGGGCAGGGCAGGATGGGGTAGAATTAAAAACAGAAAATATACGAGGGAGAAATGCTGGGGAACTGCTTGCATACCAGCAGCAACTAAATAGGCTAGGACACCTCAGCTTGAAAAAGAGATGCCTGGGGAGGGATATGAAAGAGGATTTTATGTTTTTTCTCCGGAGGGGAAGTGATATTGTGGTTAAGTTATGAATATTTCTGTCTTTGTAAAAGAACTAGGCAATTGCTAATGAAGCCAGGAATGAGCAGGTTCAAAGTGAATTGGGAAAAGGATGGATTTCTTATTTTAGTGGACACTTAAACTGTGAAATTCCTTGGCCCAGGCGGCTGTGAATTTTAAAAATTTCCATGGGTTCAGAAAGAAAATCAAATTGCATTTAACTTAAAAGATTTATGGAAGGAAAAGAATGCATCCAAGGTATTTTTTTATTAATAAATACAACATTTAAGATTTAAATAGATTATCCCTGATTCAGGAAGTCTCTACTCATTGGAGTGTGGGGCAGTAGTAGCAACCCAAGGCTCATGATGGGTTTTCCCAGCCTCTACTGCGACTGAATTCAAGCTGCTTCTCTGGTTAGTAAGCTGTTGCAGGGACCGTCTTTCAGGGTCTGTTTTCTTCAGTCAAGCCAAAGTTTACTGCTTGTCTGTGTCAGGAAGGTTGATGCAACGATAACTGGTTGTAATGAGACCAAACTGGGCAAACCATGAGGGAGCACCTGGGCTGCACTTCTGCATGAGCTGCCAGTGGGAGAATAAGCGTCACCCAATGGCTATTTCCAGCCCTAGCTCCAGAGAGGTTGGAAACTGCCTGCTGATACCAAATTGGAGTGAAAATGAGTTTCCATTGCAAGCACACCAGCATGTGATGGTACCCAGTGATATCTCAACTTGGCTTAATCATAGAATCAAAGAATCATAGAATGGTTTGGGCTGGAAAGGACCTCAAAAATCATTGAGTTCCAACCCCCTGCCATGGGCAGGGACACCTCCCACTAGCCCAGGTTGCCCAAAGCCTCATCCAGCCTGGCCTTGAACCCCCCCAGGGGTGGAGCATCCACAGCTTCTCTGGGCAACCTGGGCCACTGCCTCACCCCCCTCACAGTGAAACACTTCTTCCTAATGTCTAGTCTAAATCTCCCCTCTTTCAGCTTATACCCATTACCCCTTGTCCTCTCACTGCACTCCCTGACGAAGAGTCCCTCCCCATCTCTCCTGTAGCCCCCTTCAGGTACTGGTGGGCTGTTATTAGGTCTCCTTCTTTTCTCCAGCTGTACCTTTGCCTTACTGTTATCTGCCAGTGGGTATCACAGAATCACAGAATCACAGAA
>NW_010122828.1:0-7317 GCF_000699245.1 Pterocles gutturalis
TGGAGAGAGTCCAGAGGAGAGCCCCGAAACTGGTCAGAGGCTGGAGCACCTCCTGAATGAGGACAGGCTGAGAGAGTTGGGGTTGTTCAGCCTGGGGAAGAGAAGGCTCCGAGGAGACTTAATAGCAGCCTTCCAGTACCTGAAGGGGGCTACAGGAGAGATGGGGAGGCACTCTTTATCAGGGAGTGTAGTGACAAGGGGTAATAAGCTGAAAGAGGGTAGATTTAGACTAGGCATTAGGAAGAAATTTTTCACTGTGAGGGTGGTGAGGCACTGGAACAGGTTGCCCAGAGAAGCTGTGGATGCCCCATCCCTGGAGGGGTTCAAGGCCAGGCTGGATGAGGCTTTGGGCAACCTGGGCTAGTGGGAGGTGTCCCTGCCCATGGCAGGGGGGTTGGAACTTGATGATCTTTAAGGTCCTTTCCAACCCAAACCATTCTATGATTCTATGTTTCATTTCTAGTCCAAGTATTAGGATTTCACATAAGATAGGAGCAGAAACATCAGTGAAATCAAGGAGTATGACTTAGGCTATTTTTTTTTCCACAAGGCCTGTAACTCTAGTGTAGATGGGAATCGGTTTGCTTATATAGGTCTCAATTTCTATAAATTATTTTATATTTAAAATGTCCAGAGAAGCTGTGGATGCCCCATCCCTGGAAGTGTTCAAGGCCAGGTCGGATGAGACTTTGAGCAACCTGGGCTAGTGGAAGGTGTCCCTGCCCATGGAAGGGGGGTTGGGACTAGGTGATCTTTAAGGTCACTTCCAACCCAAACCATTCTATGATTCTGTGATTTTATGATATTTATATGTTCTTATAAGTAATCGGTTTAGTAATTTTTTCCCATATTTCCACCAGGAGCTGAAATTACACAAATGGATCTATAATTTCACAGCTCTGTCTTTTCCTCCTTTTTAAAGTTTGACTTTATTGAGTCTTTAGGTACTTTACCTATCTTCCACAAGTTAACTGAACTTGAAAACTACTGATTTTTTATCAGACAGTACCCAAGGGTGAAGTTCATCAGACCAGCCTATCTGAACATCTAACTCATCTGACAATTCTCCAGCCTGCTTTCTCTGTTCAACACTAAAGTTTTGCCCTTTAATCATAAGTATCAATTATCATAACGACCTACTTGCAGATGACCTTTTTACTGATGATTGAAGCAAAAGAAGCATTGAATAATTTGGCATGATTACTATTATCTGTAGCCATCTTTCTTCACTGAATGGTAACCATACCTTTCCTTCATCTTTAATGCTGAAGTACTTACAACATGATTTCTTGTTACCCTGACCGAGCCATGACAGCTACATTTTATTCAGTGCTTTTGCTGGTCTGATTTCATGCCTGCATAGTTATGCTGTACTACTTAGGCTGTCCTTAGTAATCTAACTTATTTTTGTTAGTTGGGAATTTTCATCCTTTGAAAAGTGCCAAGTTGGTCTCCTAAAACCCACTGTCTTTTTTCCCACAAAAATATATCTTGTCCTGGTATACTTAAAGAAAGTAGCAACTTTTTAAATTACCTTTTTACTTTAGCTCAGCTACTCATTAGGCTTCACATCAGAGATCTTCTGTATTCTTTGCAATTTTTCTGAATTATTTTGTTATTATCTTGTTCACCTCTCCTCTCCCATCCTATGTATCTTGATTGCTCCCCCCCAAGTTCTTTAAGTTCCTTTCTTCACATTCAGAGACTACTTTTTCCTTTCATTTAGAATCAAATCCCAGAAAATCTCTGTTTGTATTTGCCTCTTTCACTATTGCATGAAAAAACTGCCAATAGTACATTAAAAAATATTTTAGTATTTGAATGATGATTGCTTTCCAAAATGATGGTTTGATAGTTAAATGCCCTATTACTCCAACTCCTGTGTTCTTAAGGATTCTGTTAGTTCTTTTATTTATTTAAAACATGTGAAAAAAAATAAATCCAACCAAACCATAAAAACCTAAGCTTTCATTCAGCTGGTTTTACTGAGTTTGTGATCTGTAGTGAATCATTAAATACAACAGGTTATCTGTGACTGTGCAATATTTCCCACATACTTTTAAAGTCTTATCTAGATTGTTTCATTATCCTTGTCTATGGGCTTCTGCTTCCTTCCTTTTAAAACACTTTCTAAATAATTATTTCAGAGAAACAGTACAAAGAGAGGGTTTTTTTTCCTTCTTCTGTCTTCTTGTCACTTTCTCTCCTGCCCATTAGGGCAGCTCAAAGAATATCATATGGTTAAGCAAGACAAAACTGTCGGATGACACATTCTGCCAGCCATGTATTTATTTCTGGAACGAATCTATGATTGTCTGAGCTCTGGTCATTCAAGGGGGACCTCAGAAACCCCACATGACCCTTTAATTCAGTCGCTCCTTAGACTGAGACTCCTAGAAGGCATTACCTATTTGGTATATTTGATTTCATTGATACAAGGATCCTTCCATTACATTCTGGGTAGAATACTAACAACCATTCTATGCACTCACATCAGTAACAGGTACAGTTTTCTCTCTTTATCACTGGAGTAGCTTCTGGTATTCATGGGAGCTCTTACTCTCTATGTTTGTCCCTTAATTTTGGATAAATTTTGCATCAGAAAGACCCCAGTATAATTTATACCAGGCTAGAGTTTGCTTTAAATTAATGTGGTGCACAACAGAGAGATGAAGGACTGTGGATTTTCTTTGGCGTGTACAATGAGTTAATTGTTTTCATAAGCCACTTATTATATAGTCTCTAAATATTCTCCTTTATACATCTTCTATATGTTCTCCTACAGATTTTAATTAATTTGAATTACAGCTCAATTACATTTATTTAAAAACAGAAAAATGAAGAAAGAGTTGACTGGATTTGTGGTTTTCTGTTGGTATCTGAGAAACATTTTCATTCATCTAAATATGGAAAAAAACTTGAGAAATATTTTTCTTATTATTGTTACTGAGGTTATTAAATCTCTAAAATAGTTTTTAAACTGTGGCATATAATCCTAGTAACTAGGGTGTTGAAATGTAGTAGTAGTACACAAAGAATGTATTTACAAATGTAGCTCATACTTGTCCCTTTAAAGTATTTAATTTGTTAACTATCAACAATGATCTATTAATATATCTAGTTTTAAAGCTGTCAAGCAGAAAGAAAATGGAACTTTCAACCAGGAAAAGTTAAATTATGCAGTTGTCACTTGCACTGTGAAGTAGCTTTTCTGCTTTCCTAAATCCAGCATGATTTATAGCTTTAATGTTTTAATTTTCTTCTCTGTCAGACAAAAACTGTTCCACGGATATTGATGAATGTTCCTTCAAGCCCTGCAAAAATGGAGGTCATTGCCATGATTTGATTGGTGAATTTTACTGTAGCTGTTTGCCAGGTAAGAAGTCAGGTGATATTTAGGTGAGAAATGTTCTGTGGTATTCAAGAAAGAAATACAGTTTTTCATAAGCACATAACTAAGTAGTCATTTATTTTGCTTGAAAAGAGAGAAGCACCGAGCAGATATTCAAGCGTACTCTGCAATTGCTATGTGGCTGGTGTCAGCAGAATTTGTTTACAAAATATAACTTATGTACTAGGAATCATGCCTTGCAAATTGATGAAGGAAGAGTCCTAGAAATCAACCAACACTGTCACTGGTATTCACCTCAGAATCTTTAAGGAATTCTGAATTTTTAAATCTTTCCAAAAGTTAATTTTCTTCCTTCCATGAATGTACAATGATTTTATTTCCATCTTTTCTACTAGCAAAAGTAGTTTTTTAAATTTCTTATGGCACTGCAAAAAATGAGGAGAATGTATACAGTAATGGTCATAAGGGTTACTGTTGTGGGTTGACCCTGGCTGGATGCCAGGTGCCCACCAAAGTCTCTCTATCACTCCTCCTCCTCAACTTGACAGGGGAGAGAAAACATAACAGAAGGCTTATGGATTGAGATAAGGACAGGGAGAGATCACTCACCGATTACTGGCATGGGCAAAACGGACCTGACTTTGGGAAACTAGTTTAATTTTATTACCAATCAAATCAGTAGGATAATGAGAAATAAACACGAAATCTCAAAACACCTTCCCCACACCCCTCCCTTCTTCCCGGGCTTAACTTTACTCCTGAATTCTCTACCTCCTCCCCACCAGCAGCACAGGGAATGGGGGTTGTGGTCAGTTCATCACGCTTTGTCTCTGCCACTCCCTCACACCCTTCCCCTGCTACAGCGTGGGGTCCCTCCCACAGGAAACAGTCCGCCACGAATTTCTCCAACATGAGTCCTTCCCATGGGCTGCAGTTCTTCATTAACTGCTCCAGCGTGGGTCCCCTCCACAAAGTGCAGTCTTTCAGGCACAGACTGCTCCAGCGTGGGTCCCCCACGGGGTCACAAATCCTGCCAGCAAACCTGCTCCAGCCTGGGCTCCTCTCTCCGCCCAGCCTGGCCTCCTCTCCCCGCAGCCCCTCCCAGGAGCCTGCTCCAGCACAAGCTCTCCATGGTGTCCCCAGCCTCTTTCGAGTACATCCACCTGCTTCGGCATGGAGTCCTCCCCAGGCTGTAGGTGTGTCTCTGTTCCCCTGTTATCTCCATGGCTGCAGGGGCACAGCTGCCTCACCATGGGCTGCAGGGGAACCTCTGCTCTGGAGCCTGGAGCACCTCCTCCACCTCCTTCAAACACTTTGGTGTCTACAGGGTTGTTTCTCTCACATATTCTCATCCTCCCTTCAGCTGCAGTTGCACTTTTGCCCAGCAACTTTTCCCCCTTCTTAAATATGTTATCCCAGAGGCACTCCCACCATTACTGATGGGCTCAGCCTTGGCCAGCAGTTGAGTCCATCTTGGAGCCAGCTGGCATTGGCTCTACTGGACATAGGGGAAGCTTCTTGCAGCTTCTCACAAAAGCCGCCCTGGTAGCACCCCCACACATGCCAAAATCTGACCATGCAAACCCAGTACAGTTACTTGCAGTGATGAGAAAAGCTATTAATATCTGAAGTTGTCAATAATAATAGATCAACTTTTCTGTCTTCATATGGCACACATAGTTTTTATCAAATATACAGTATCTTACAGATATATGACCTTATATGCTTCCCTGCGGTTTTTTTTCTTTATAGAGCTAGACTGGTGCTACAGGCCGGCTTCTATACATTGGAATGTGATATATTTTAATATAACCAGATAATTTAAATATGTTACACTTGTATAGTGTGACTAATTGTTGACTTTTGCTCCCTGCTTTCTTTATTGTGGTTCAACTAGTATCGTCTGTTTGGAAAGTAGCAAGTAAAAAATGAAATGATGGTATTTTTTCAGTTGCAGTTTTTTCATACTCTTAGGTCACTTACATTGCATTAAACCTTGTTCCATCATGTCAAGCTATCAACATAATGGTAAAAGGATCAAGCTTATATTTGGACAGAAATCTTTGCTTATAATGGACAGGAAAAAGAAGTGGTTAAAATTATTATGTCCCTATAAGTATTACACGTAGTTTTATGCAAGATATATAAAAATGTATACAAGTTATTTAAAGTACAATGTATAAATAGTTTGAAAGTTATTGACATGTGAAACTCTGCTAAATCATAATGTACATAAAAATAACTTGAATATATACCTAAATACATATGGATATTAATATATATAGAAGTGTGTGTATGTGTGTATTATACATGTACATACATATACATATGCATACAACTTCTTTTAAGACCTGAGAGTCAGGATACAGAAATTTTTGTCTTTTTTATTATTATTATTAATTACTATAGCTAATTAGTTAAGACTGGATTCTTATATGTTGATGTGATAGGTTAGTTTTACTTCTTAAATTGCAAAGCCTGTGGCTATATTTCATTATTCTTTCCATTGTGGATAAACCAAATGTCATACCTCATTTTGTCAAAGAGTATTTTGCTTTGTGCAATCACAAACACAATAATTATGTAAACAGCTGTCTGCTTTGCAGAACTAAAAATGTGAGATCATATGTGTGAAATGATTACCAAAATGCTGCAAGAAGTACACATATGAATTCTCAGACTATAACCTTTTCCATTAATATTTTTGAACACTTGTTAGGTACAGTCTTTGTGAAGAATTAATACATCTACAAAATACAGGAGGAAAATCAATGATTTAGATAGTATTTAGTCTAGGAAGTTATGAGATTATGAATGCATGTACTGGATTTGCAAGAAGAAAACAAGGATGTTTATAAATTATGTATAATAATTATGTATCATAAGGAATATGAGCACAGAAAACAGAGCAGCTAACACAGACATACCAGTTGTCATAGCAGTTTCTAGGCTTCTCCAATGAACTGCAGGAGATATCTTCTGAGATTTTCCTTTTTTAGAAACATCTTTTAGCAGGCTGTAATGTTGGGTGAGGAATAGCTTCTGGAAGGCTTTGTTTGTTAGCTGTTTCCTTTTTCGCAAGTGCCTGTACATATGGTCTTCACCTAACTGCTAATTACGGAGTGTCGATCAACTCCTCAGCTGAAGTTTGGGGGCCAGATATAAATCTGACAGATAGAAGCACAGTTCCTGAAGAGCAGGAACTGTTAGTTGTTGCAAGATGATCCTTGAAATCATGCTTAAGACTAAGTTCTCTCCAATTATGGTGGTAACTTACTGTAGGACAGTCTCCAGCATCAGCTGTAGAAAATACTTGTTGCAGACTGAGAGTATGCCAATTTATGACAGAGTGGTAAGAGCATGTGTGTAGGGGAAGAGTGTGAGCTATGCACTTCACTTGTTGAGGAAAGGTAAAAAATGCATTTTACTAAACAAAACTCAACAGTAAAATGTAATGATGGTTTAACAGGATTACAAGCTATTAGGTAGGCTCTCCCATTGTGTCACCAGCTTTGGAAAAGACCTGCTTGCAGATGGTCCAGTTCTCATCTCAGACCCAGTCAACAGTTCATGTCTAGGGATCATACGTATATATGCAATTGGTTCTTTTTATTATAGAGTTACATGTCCCTGGAGCTGGCTCACTCTTCATTATAAGATAATAATGCCTCTAACTAGAAGTGGATACTACTACAAGGGCTACCTAAAGCTTTAAGTTTTGGTGGGAGAGAATCCTGTAGTGTGTGTTCACTCGTTAAAGTGAGGGCTCTCAACCTTGAGGAGTTTCTGTGGTAGGTGTTCCTTGACAAAGTGAAGACCTCATTTCACAGGCCTGCTTCTCAAAGGAGAGCTCAGAAAATAGCCTCTGGCAGGGCTCCATTTATACTCAAGTTGGATGGGGGCTCATGGTCAGATATGGTCAGATTGGTGCTCACTGGAATACCTGGCTAAGAGACTGGTGTAGA
>NW_010122829.1:0-4272 GCF_000699245.1 Pterocles gutturalis
GACGAAGCAGAAAGGTGCCCCGCCGCCCAGGGGGTTAATAATTAAAGCGTTTAAAGTGCCTTTGTGTCTTTAATTGGCGTATGTGTTAATTGGCCCCGGTGTTAAGCACGTTCAGGCGGGAGATGGCGGAGCTGACAGGCAGGGAGCTCGCGGGCCCCCCGGCCAGCAGTGCCTCCTCCTGAGGAGAGGGCGGGAGCGCCTCAGCCACCACAGCCCTGCCTCCCAGGGAGCTGGGCCTTGTCCCCAGCCAGGGGCCATGGCATCCCGGGCTGCCACACAATACCCTTCCTTAAACAAGCCGAAGGCTGGTCATGGCCTTGCCGTGCCTCACGGGCTGGTTGTGCTCCTGTGCTGTTCAGAAGTCAGTATCTTGGTGGAGAGCCTGTGTCTGGGTGGTCTTTGAGGGGAAAAGCACTGAGCAGCTGGGTCAGGCCCTAAACCCAGGGTTTCACAAGTACCAATACTTCCAGGAATAACACAAGTGATTTTTTATGATGGATCAGAGCCATTCCTTTGGCGTAGGTGAGGAGTTGCAGAGTTCAGCCTGGCTGCTGCTCAGGAGGAGAAGCTGCCGAGGGCCCTCTCCTTCCTGCTGTCACATCCGCCCTGGGATGAGAGGTGGAGACGTTTTGCTCTATGCACGCTCTGAGCAAAGGGTATACGCTGAGTTTGCTCCTGGGCTGTGTGGGGCATTGCACAGCTCCTGTACCAAGGCCATGTGCACGTATCTGGGAGGACAGGACAGGGATACCAGGGGCTAGCGGCTCCCAGTCCTGCTGTTCCAGGCTGGAATTGTCAGATGAGCACTACCCTGTAGGTATTCATTTTTTCCTTTCCATGTGAGCACGCAAATTAGTCTTGCTAGGGACTGAACGCTTCTGCAGGTTTGCCAGAAGTGGAAATATGAATTGTTCAAGCTTTACTCTTAAAGGTTTGGACTCTAAGGTTGTTTCCACCCTCTTTTTAAACAGATGTAAATCTAGAGTTAACTCTGCTGAAGGAAGAGTTACGCGGCACAAAACCATTGTGCGTGTCTGTGAACAGATACAGCTGACTGTCAGAGAAATAAAAATAATGAAGGAGCTGTGAATAGCTGGGCACCTTACTTTCAACCATAATAAGCAGGGTTTCTGAGAAGCAGATGTTCTCTCTCTTGCAAGTGCTGGTCTCTAGCTGAACATGTCTGAGAAGGCAGTGAGGTCCCCTGAAGCCTGTGTGAGGCATGAAGGTATGTACAGGCTTTAATGATGTCTTCAAGGCAGAGTTCCTGCAATCTGATCCTTGGACACAGAATTATAGTATTAGATACACCACCAGACGTGTTACAGACATGGATTGGCTTTACAGGGATCTGCCTTTGCATGTCTCCTCATGTGTGCCATAAGCTGTTACAGCAAGATTAATGCACGTATTCTTCTGCAGCTTTGTTCTCTTGGGACAGATTTATATGCTTAGGTGGGTCCTGTAAGCACTGATGCCGTACATTACCCCTTCTGCAGATTGCTAGTGCCATAGCATGTGAAGGGCTCTTTCAGTCCTTTACAACAGGTAGTAGTGCCATTTTCGACAGAGCTGGGCAGCTCTACTGCCTAGGGTATTGTTGTGTATTAGCGGGACTGATGAAGGTTTCCCCTGTCCTTTCATTTTAGCATGCTCCCTGCCAAGAAAATAGCTGTGTGCTGACCTAGGACAATGCTGCTCTGACCTTTACATGAGCCCGGAACAAGCACGAGGAGAAACTCTTTACCTAGTCTGCTCCTCTGCTGTTTCTGCATTTGGACTTGAGGTAAACCTGGCCTCTAAGAATACTCCATTCTCAAATGCTTCAGGTTTTCTTCTTGTGGCCACCTAGAAAAGACTGCTTATCTTACCGTTTAAAGAGATTTGCTTTACAGGAGTTTCTAACTATTTTCTGTATTTAAATAGCTTTTCTGTTTCTTCACGTTGGCTTTCTTCCCCATGTAACACCTGTGTGCTTTCTTCTCTGGTATCTCACAGTCACCTAGAATGGAAAGCAAGGATGCATTTATTTATCTTTGCTGTTACACTGTCAAAAAACATCCCGCATTCCTCAACAATAATTTTATTTTACCTTTTTGTGTGTTTACTATTCGATCTTCACTTGTGCTCTGAGCCTCTGCACATTTTAATACCTTTTTAGCTATTCTCTTTTCAAAATCCATCAAATTTTTGTTTCCTTTCCTTCCCCCCCCCCCCCCCAGCCTCCACCTTTACCTTCTGGAGTTCTTTTTGAATATCTTCTTTTTCATTCTGTGCCTGTTTGAAGTCCTGGTTCTGCTTTGTCATTGTGTCTTCCAGCTTCTTCATGTTGGCTGTCAGGTTCCCCTTCACAGCTTCACTTTTTAGCCATTCCCTTCCCGTGCAAAGGTGCTGGTAAACTTTGAAAGATGTTGCTATATCACCTAGTTGTGCTTCTAGGGTTTTTAGTTTGTCCATGCACTACAGCCACTTCAGTTTGGAGCTGAGTATTACTGGAGTTGGTCACTGCAGTGTGAGAGGTTTTTTATTCTTCTTTTGAATGTTTGCGCTTGCAAATGCTGAACGAGCTGAGTGTCATCCTGGGAACAGGACATCTGTAGTGTTTAATAATATGTCCCTTAAAGCCTTGGCTGTCTAGGGAAGGTCTATGAAGATGGGTTAATAAACAATGATTTGCATTCTGGTCTTGTGATCCAAGGCAGCAACTCTTTTGTGGGTACTAGTTGGTAGAATTTAGCGTAAATATTGGCCAGTGCCTTGTGCTGCCTTGTAGATAAGGCTGAGGGAAAAATTAAACAAGCATTTACCTGTCCCCTGCTGTCTTCAGCAGTGACTTAGATAGTCTGGGAGACTGGACTTTATTATTTAGGATTGATCTGGAGACTTCTCAATCTTTCCCACCTTTGCCATTCTGAGGAAATTTTGTTCCAGTTTTGGTATATGTACTGTTATGTATCTGTTTCCCCTAGTAAATGGCATTGCTCGGATTTACCCACAGCAGTTCTGCAGACTTCTGCATTTTTCCTTTCTGTCCTTCTGAACAAATTTCATTATAATTTTGGTGTATGTGTGTATGTAGCAGAGGGTCTCTCTTCATACTTACCAAAGTCAGTTCAGCTGCAGAAGCCCCTGAATCCAATTTAGCTCGTTCTGTGGAAGTAAAGGAGCCAGCTACCAACCCAACCAGTCTTCCCAGAGCTGTAGGATAAGTGGTAACCAGAGTGTGTTCCAGGGATGTCCACTGCCAGCCACACGTGTAAGTAGCAAGCTACATATGCACTGCAGCAGGAGCAAAAACAAAAAAAAAAAAAGAAAAGAAAAAATCAGCTTCTGAGTGAAGAACTGTGGCTGTTCTACTTACAGGAGAACAAAACAAAACATAGGGGTCAGTGCTTATGGTGGTAAGTGAGGCTGCTAGTCTGTCCTTCAAAGGATGATATTTTGTCCTCTTCTCCCTTCATGGGAAAAATTTGGCAATTGCATTTTTGATCCATAGTGATCGAGTAGATCAGTTTTCTTACTTGAAAACTTGGTTCTTTTTTCTTAAACAAAAATCTGGTCATTGGGGTGCCTCTAGTTCAGACTGCACAGTTCTTCCTAGAGCTAGACCTCAGGAAAGTGTTTTTCAGTTTGCTAAAGAAAAGAAATTTTCCAGGGAGCCAGATCTAGTTTGGTGTGACATGAAATTTGGTGAAGGTTTATTACAAAAAAAAAAAAAAAAAAAAAAGCCCCAAAAATCAAAGAAAAGGAGAAAATTAAAGATTTTTTTTTTTTAAGTATTTAATTTTGTGGGCATTGTTTTCCTTTTCAAGTCAAAAATAGAAAACAGAGGACTTACTCCTTTGAAGGCAAACATTTCCTCCTGTGTTGTTTTTTTTTTCTTTAGCCAGACCGCCCCCCCCTTAGCTTTTATTTCAAGTAGATTCAACTGAATTTTTTTCTGCTCATGATTGTTTTTTGTTTGGCCGTTGAACCAGATAATCCAATATTTGCACAGCTCTCCCTGGAGCTGCACAAAGAGGTAATGCTGTCATTGTGACGGGTAGACCTCGGGAGATAACGTGGAAGCGTGGGGTCTCCTAGCAGAAGCTCCCTGGCCTTTAAATGTTCACTCTCAGATCTTCAGGATTTCCCTGCGGGTTTCTGGACTGTGTGATATTAGAGGGGGTTGAAGTGCTGAGGCGTCTATGCTTTCCCAAAGGAAGGCAGAGGAACAATGGTGTGGTAACAGGGCATGGAGTTTCTGAGCTGTTCATGAGTATTTTTCCCCTA
>NW_010122829.1:4303-37452 GCF_000699245.1 Pterocles gutturalis
AAGGCTTCTAGTGCTAAATGGTAGGATTTACTCCTATATGTATTTGAAATTTATTTTCTTTTTAGTTTGTTGTTTTTTATTGTTCTGAAAACATGGTGACATATATATCTCCTTCTTGCTATTGGTTCTTGCTTAGGTCAATGTACCTTGTTCTGTTTGTACAAAAATATTTGTTCCTAGTTAAACTCACCTTCTTCTGTTTGCACCAAAACATCTTGGGCGTATGAAGACTGCCTGACCCATGAAGCTCTCTGCTTGGACAGACGGCTTTTGCAGATCACTCAGTTTGCGTGTGGAAATTTGAACTTTTTCCTGTCTGTCTCAGGTGGTTAGTAGTATAAATTTTCTAAGAAAACGCCCACTGTTCTAAGCAGCTGTAGGTTTTGTGCTTGTGAAACCTATTTGCACAAATATTGTAAGCCACCAAAGTCTCCACCCAAATCTGCCACAGTTGCTCAGATCTTCCAACAATTAGAATCTAATTAGACCCGGCATTCAAAGTTGCCTCCAGCATTTGAAACAAAAGTAATTTAGCGGTAATAAAAATGGTAGATTGACAGTTCTGGAGGCTGAACTCAGCTTATTTGTAAAACATACCCAGGGTAGGAAAGAGCTGCGAGATCGCCGCAATGACTGTCTGAAGGGCTTGACCCCTTGCCTTGAAATGGCAACCTCCGAGGGGTGAACATATGGGTAATTTTCTACACATCCCTCCACTGCCACTGCCAAGAGTGCTGCTAATTACTGACAATAATTAGTATATTGTCTGTGGCATGAATACTTTTCCACTAGGAAAAACGCCTCATTCATTGTATGATAACAATCAAATGCCCATCATGTAGTGACAGTGTTTATGAAGTTAAGAATTACTCTGAATTTGAACCGCACCCTGCGAGGTGAAAGGCTTTATCCTATTACCAGTCCCCGGAATCATTCACTCGACAGTGTGTGAGGCACAGGGCTGTGATTACCAATTCATTTCATAAAGGCCAGCCATTTAAAATTCTCTCAAACTAGCAGCTGCTTGAGGAATGAAAAAGCACCTGGGTCTGGATAAATATATTTTTCTTCTTCTAGGTTAATTTAAAAAGAAAACCAACAATTCTTTCCGCTGACAAATGAGACTTTCAATCAGCGTTGCGCTATTGCTGTGGAAGGATAACCCGTCTTTCCTTACTTGACATACGCGATACTTCCAGTTCCAGAGGTGGAAGTCCTGGTTAGGCTGAAGAGCACTTGAAAAAATAAGCCCCTTCATGTTACCAGTCAGTAAGAGGAATCATTTGGATTTGATGGGGAGGAGAGAATAGGCAATCCACCTGCTTCAGTTTCTTGTGGTGTTGCTGGATTCTTTCATTGCTGTTGCTTATAAACACAGGCAGCGACAAGAAATAGTTTTCCTTCTTTCCTCTCTCTCTTCTGTTTCTCTCTCTCCTCCTTCCTCTAGCCGTTGGTTGCTATGCTCTAAAATACTGAATTATAACATAGGAAGGACCACGAGTGACTTCTGCAGCCTGACAGGTATTAGCTTTCCTCCAGATACTGAGTTAATACACACCTTACTGCGGCAGGCAAACCTTAATTCAGTTGGCAGTTGGATTACAGCAGGTATATTTACCCTCAAGAACACTCATTTTGGATATCTAATTATCTCCTCATCTGCTGAGTCAGGGGGAAATCAAAATTATCCTCTGTTTTAGATTATGTTTTCCTAGGACTGACATGAGAATTCTGGGTGACATTCTCAAAAGCATCCAATTTATATAGGATCAAAAGACTGGCTTTCAGAGGATCATCTGCTCCTCAGATGTATTAGGGATGTTAGAAAACAGTACCTTTGGTTTCTGACGTTGGAGATGGAGGCATAGATAGACAATTGCTGCCTTTATTGCCACCAGTATAGGATAAGATCATAATTTATGTTTTCAGATGAGGCTTCAAAAATGACAATCTTGTATGGTCTGACTGGAAACCACGTTGCCTATGGGGTATGTTTCAAGAGAGTATGTGTTTGCAGTAATAATTCCACTATATTTTTTTTTCTTTGTCCCTCTTCAATGTATTTTTCTGCCAGCCACAATCCACTCCAGAGGAGCAAGAAGAAGTTTGGGGTGCATGTGTGTCTGTCTGTGTGTGTGAAAAAGGCTTTTGATTTATGCTGGGGGCAGCTGAGGTTTTTTCTTCTTTTCTGCAACATTCCTCTGTGATCTTCAAATTGCATATTTGAAAATGGAGTATAAGCAAGATGCTCTTCTGCCTCCTTCATCAGTCTATTCCACTTAGCCTACAAGCAGTTTCGGACAGAGGCTGTACGTTTGCCTCCAGTACGCGTGCCTCAATGATCTAGAAGTACTGTGCTCGCCAGGGCTGATGTGGAGTAGTTGCACCTACAGAGACATGCATTGCAGATCATTTTCTCATCCAGTTCTGTTCCCTCACCCCTGTTTAAGGAAAAGCAGAATTTCTTCGATATAACCACGCCTGTGAGCAGCCAGCAGCCTGTCTCCTAATCTCTGGCTGCATGTAGCTCTACCCGTAATTTGGCCCAGCATCTAACACAGCACCTCCTGAATCCTGCCAGAATGCAAACGCTATGATAACAATACAGATGGAGCAAGATGTGTAAGATAACAATACAGATGGAAGCATTTAAGTTAGTATAAGAGGATTTTGGGATCCGTTGGGTTGATAATACTGGATAAGTTTAAAGCACTGTTCTGTCTCATGCTCACATAAACTTACATTCCTGAGCTTTGCACTTTGCTGTATGGGTTAAGTTATAGCAGATCTAGCTGGAACACCCATTGAGGCTAAACAGTGGAGTGTCTTCCGCTTCGTTGCTTAATATCAAATGTTTTATTATGGGAATTCAAATAAAACTTGACCTAAACAAGGCAGGCCTTCCTGATATTTTTAGAACGTTATGCTACATGCTGTGTCCGTGTTTCACAGGCCAGTGTGTAATTAATGATGTGTGTCCTTCCTTCCCTTGTTAATTGATGCCCAAGCTTTTGGGAGGTGTGTATCATTATCTAATGTAATCATGCAGAAATGCGAAAAGCTGAAAAGGGAGGAAAAGAAAAAAAAAATCCTTGTGCCTTGATGTCTTATCACAGTTGAAGAGCCGGGGTGGAGGGGGTAGGTTGCCCTGGCAAGTTCAGAACTGGACTGCCTCGCAGTATTGCCAGGATCCGTGAGCTTTGAACAGTCTCTGTCTCCAGATGGCTCCATGATCCTGTTTAGAGAAGTTGTTTTGAATGTGTCTGTTCCTTCTGCTGCCCCTTGCCCTGGCACCTGGCAAGAGGGCAGAGGAGCCTCTCCCTCCATTTTCTGCTCAGTGATCTCCATCTCGCTCTCGTTCGCTTTCAGGTTGGAGGCGGGCATGCGGGAGACCGTCGGTTCCTTTAATCCCTATTAAGAACAGCAGATCACAGTGGCCCCTCTGGCCTTGTTCCCTATGACTATGAAACTAGCTTTAGCAGCACAGAGATTTAATCTTTCTAGTGGAAATGTAGTGCTGGTCAAAGGTCTGCGCTGCATCTTTTAGGATAGTTTCTTAGCTGTGGGAAGTTAATCACGAGGCAGTGTCCGTTCCAAGTCGCAGATTTTGGCAGAAGGCTTGTGCTGCAGACTCACCTTTCTGCAGTGCTGCTCTCTTCCCTGGGAGACATCCCAAAGAGGACACCCCTCCAGCTGCTCTTGCACGCTCCTTTTCTTGCCTTCTTCCTCTTCCCACCTTTCTGGTGACCAGGGGGAGAGGACGAACAGCTCTGGGATGCACTGCAAGCTGTGTGGGGATGATAACCAGCTCTGGTGTCTGTTTGTTGTCTTTAAAACCTGCCTGGTGCAGTCTGTCTGCTGCTTTGGGTCCTCTCTGAGAGCGTAGATGGGGACGAGCCCAGGTGTCTGTTCTCCACAGCGCTCTGGCTGTACCCCACCAGTGCGTGCAGCAGGTAGGATGGGCTGATGAGGAGCAGCCAACTGGTCCTGCAGCTGTTGCTCCCCAGTTTTGTTCCTCCGTCTTCGGTTAATTTAGATCACACCTCAAGTGAGTCCACAACTACGTTTAAGCGAAAGCGGTTACCATAGTAACACTGGAGATTTTCTAAATGCAGTTTAGGATGTCAACAACTAAAATGACTGTCACCCCAAATAGTTGTTAATTTCTTCTGTTTAGTTTATGGAGTATTTAAATCTGTTGTAGCACACACAGATTTACCGCTTGTAAGTGTAACTTGGAGAAGTAACGCATTTTTTTCTTACTGCTTCCATTTCAGCAGATCTGTTTCCATGTCAACAGCTCACATTGATAAAGAATTGACATTCTGACTGCATTTGGCAGCGTAGGGTACAAGGTGACAATTAAAATAAATCAATGTTTCTAATGATGCTGATATTAAAACCGTGCCAAAATAGAGGGATTCCAAAGCACGGTAGGCAGAGATTGCTTCTTGAATCTGCAGAGAGTGAGTCAGGAATTCCCATGGGAACAGACTTTCTTTGCAAGGTTTTCAAGCCTTCCTGCTTATAGATGCAGAAAGACGGGGAAAGCGAACTCTCTCTGTCTGTCTCGTTTACAGAAAACCGCACCTAGCACTCTGTGTGTGTGTACATGGGTGTTTGCCTTGGCTCATCCACTTCGGATCTAGGTGAGGTCTAGAAATGCATAAAGCATGCAATAAAAAAATAGAACACAATTTTTGGACTAAAACCTTGTTTTGAGTCAAGTTTCTAGCAAAAATTGTGGAGTAAGAGGGCTTAATTAACCCCCCCTCCTCTTTCCACGCCTAATATTTCCCTGCAGTGAATACATGTGTTGAAATTACCGAGGGATAAGAGACATGGAAGTCCAGAAGGGCATTTTTTAAGCTTGCAAGCCTGTTCAACAAAGACCTGCTCTTCAAATTGTGTATTTGGGGGATGAAAGTGGACTGCTTTTCTCTGTCTGTGTGAGCAGCATGTAGATACGCAGTTGCCACAGTTGAGGTGTCATTGCTGTGTTTATTTTCCCTTAGTGCTTAGAGGGGCTAAGATTAATCCCCCGCTGTGTTAGGAACCCCGTTCACATGTGACTGGGGAGACAGACACAATCCACAAGAATTCCCAGACTAAGCAGACAGCAAACAGGGAAAGGAGGAAAAAAAATTACCCCCATTTTACAGAGGCAGAGAGAAATTAAAAGGAGTTTTTCAAATCTCTGGCATATAGGAGTGGCTTTCAGGGGATGCAGGCTCCCTACCTGTGGTTTGGATGTGGAAAATCTCTGGTGTTTTGTCAGGGTCATACTGGAGTCTTGTGGCAGACATGGAAATGCAGCTCAGCACTCCTGAATTGAAATGTGTTCACCTTCAAGGGTGAGCAAAGTTTGTGAATACATTTCCGGGGAGACATTCACCTGTCTGAAGGCACTCTGTCTAGTCTGAAGTAGGTTTGAATCTAAAATTTCCAGTGCATTTGGGGGCTATACGTACCTCCTAATGTTAGGCATCTAAATGGCATGCCTAGTGATCTTGGGTGCTGTGGGTTCTCTTGGTACCCGATGGAAAGGAATAGTGTCCAAGCAACAGTTCAGATCACCTTCAGCAGGTGTCCAGCACTGCCCGATACTGCTTTGTGAATGTGTAAATTCACTTTTTGTATCTTTTATATCATGGGATCATATAGTTTTTATGGGTGTGACAAGTCCACAAACTTACTTTGCCTAGTGAGGCTTCTATTTTTTAAATGAAATTCTTAGTTATTGTTTTAGATAAAAGAACATAAAAGTGGAAACACTGGTAAGAGTAATATGATTCTTGGTGCCACTGAGGTGTATAAAAACGTGGTGAGTTTTCACTCTCATACATACACAGAAGAGCAAGCTCCAAACCCTCAGACCAGTCATTCATATAGTGGAGAATGGAGATGAATGTAGTAAATCCCTGGCATGTACTAATGATAATTTTATTTCCAGATTGCATTCTTTGGAGGATCTCTGAGCGCTTCAGAAGGACTAACGGATTCTGCCTCACAGCAGCCCATAAGGTGGTAAGTATTATTACTGGATTTTGTAAATGTGAAAGAGTTGTGGGATATTGATAAACAGAGAAATTGCCAAATCACTCAAATCTGTGGTGAATAACTTTTCTGTGTAGAAAAACACTGCTCTTTCAGATACAAGAAAGGTACAACATCTGTACATTGCAGCAAACGAGCCGTTGCTGAATGTCTGTAATTTGATTGCACAGGAGTGAGACACTTTTAGGGTGTATCCTGTGAGTGTCACTGAGGTGCTGTAACATAAAAAATAGCTTGGAACTGGGAAGGGATGTGTGATCTCTGTTCGCTGGTCTTGAACATTGGCTGTAGCTGACAGTAGAACAGCAGCTGGTTAGATGGGTCTGCACAGGAAAGAGGGCCAAGAAGATCTAGCTCTCTGTTGAACTGCTGTTGGCCTTCCTTATCAGGTTACCTCATCTCCTCGCTGCAGGGATTTCAAGGAGGTGTGCACAATATTGTTTTCCCCTGCCTTGAATTAGAGGTATTAAAGTAGCACGAGCTGTAAGTGCTGCTTCTCAGAGGTTTGGCTGGGCGAGGGGTCCTGTGAGGGGGTAAACTCCAGCACCGGTGGGATTTGGATTTGGAGAGTGCCAAGTTCAGGCAGCTGTCCCTCCTGGTGCCACAGCTTCCAGTACCTGGCTCTGCCTGAGCCCTGGTGTCTCCCATCGGAAATCCTTTACCCACCGGCATGTGTCTGGTAGCTCTCAAGCCACGTTTCAGTACCTAAAGCCATTGTTCCTTCGAGACATGACTAGCTATGTGGTAGTGCTGCTTCAACCTCTCTTTTATTAGCTAAATTTAATTAACAGGCAATTATAACAACCAGACAGACAAATATAATACCCTACTGTCACGCTTCATTGTAAATAATGGCTGTAGTAGCCACACCAATATTATTTGACTTAGTAAGTATGTGTTTGTTTGACATAAGCCATCAAGAAAGAGATGAACATGATGCCTAAGACAAACTGGGTATTAACATGTGGTCCCTGTTGTTCAAAAGCTCTGGAAACACGGCCATAATCAATAACAGTAAAGTTATGAAGAATGAAAGGATGGTCACAACCTTTTATATACGAGTTAATGCAAACCAGAAGAAATGCGTAACCAAACTCAGACAGGAGTTGAAGAAAAGCTATAACATAGTCCCAGAGATTCCGTACTAAAGGCTTAGACTTTAACAGGAGTAAGCAAGACCCATTCCTAAGACACAGTTGAGAGATCTTTGTGTGAAGCAGAAGGAATATAGAAGTGAGAGGTGTCAAATGGTATTTAGCTGTAATTGGATGCAGCATGAATGCCATGAAAATATTAACCTAATTCTGTCCCAAATCTGAAACAAAACTTTGCTCTTGCCACCTAAGATTTCCTCTAAGCTTTGCAGAGGTGCAGTTGTAGAACCACTAATTGAAGGAAAACTGTAATTCTGATAGCTGAACATGCCCTTTTGCCAACAGTGTTGTCCACGATGAGAAAGTGGAAGAGGAAAGAAATCAGTTACTTTACAGCCCTTCATGGAAAAAAAAAAAAAAAAGGGGAAATAATAAAAAATGTCATTTTCCTAATAAATCAGATACATTAAGCTGTAAGCTTCTGCCCTTCTAAAATAAAGGGAAGCAAGAGATTGTCGGTGGCAAAAATACTACCTTGTGGGATTTTAATAGGATTGTAAAACCCATTCCCCTGCCTTTGGGATGATGTAGAGAAAATGCACGGTGTTACTCACAGTTCTGCTTGGTTTCATTCAGTGTCTGAGCTGCCTTTTGTTGTCAGTGGGATGCAATTCCTATGGAGTGAAACAACGCATACAGTGTGGACTAAAGTGCCTGGAAACAGCTGTGTGCTGCCTTAGGCAGTACCTCAATGGTTAATAAGACTAATAAATGTGCACACTAACAACAGCGAATGCAGCCAGCTTAAGGATCAAGACCAAAGGTTATTTTCAGATAAGAGAAAGGAGAAGGTGCAAATATCCAGATGTGCAGGAAAACAGTGTTGTGAGCGGATTTAGGGCCTGGGTACAAAGTGAAGATTCTTCTCCCTTTGCAACAAAGATTGCAACCTGAAACATATCTACTTAAAATACTCCTTCAAGCTTCCTTAAAAACTTCAGGGAGGCTCTGCTGTTCTACCTGTGAGGGTTGGGCAGAGCAGAAGGGGAGGGCAGTAGCTAGGGCTTATTAAAAACTAGGGGGGCTTTCTGCTTGGGCACACATTATTGAGCAGTCACTTTGCTACCTTTTGAAAGGAGAGGATGCTGCAGTGATTCCGGGGTAATAGATTTTGGCCAAAAGCAGAGTGAGAGAGCATGCAGTGACCCCTGTGATACCCATCTACCTCTGCTGCCCTGGATGTGCCAGCTACAGTCCAGTTTTCTAGTGCACAGCAGAGGAGAAACACAGCAAGTAATTGTCTGGCTGGTTGCTCCATTCAGTCTCCCATACCTGTAAGATGAAGAGTTGTTGCTACGACAGCAAGAGTAGCAGTGGGTCTCTGGTGACAAGGTGAGCAGGTACCGGTGACTGGCAAGTGCATACTGCAGCAAAAGGGTGATCCCAGGGTGTCAGGAGTTTCTCACCTTGGTTCTATGTCTGGCTGTTGAAATGCTGAGCCAGCATCCTGGTGTGCTTTGTTATTCTGGAAGAAAGTTACTCCATGTACTGCTCAGGTTCCTGGAAGGATTGCTGGGGTCAGAGACTGGCCTGTAATTGCAGCTGTCAGCTCCCTGTTAAATGGAGAGATGTAAAATAGCTCCTTGCACATCATTTATTAACGTTTAAAACCCATCAGGGGACATATAAAACATTCCTCTTTTTGTAACATTTATAAACTACTGAGGAGCACAGACACATTCCCCTATATTAATTACCCTAATTTAGGCAATGTCCATGGAGGGCCCGTGAGCACAGCAGCTATGATCCCTCCCCCAGTTCTTTTATTTCTAGGCATTGATGTTCCCCTGAGCCCATTCCAGCTGCAAATTCTCCTGGCACGAAGCAGGGTAGTGCTGGAGATTGAATGTATTTTCAGACCTTGTATACATGAGGGAGTTGCACTGAGATTACTGGTAAACCTGCTGAGTTTAACCAATGCAAAATGTGACATGGACAGTCTTATTTCATCTGGTCGCTTCTTTTAGACTTGGATTAGGTTTGAAATCAAGTACACCCCCATTTAACATCTTAAAATAAAGATGTATGAAGGCATTCCCATCAGTGTAACTTGAATTGTTTCAGTCAGGTTTAAATGCAACTGGTGAAACTTTCTAATACAAATTTCTGTCTCTGCTATGGGCCTGAGGGGTTGCAACCCTTCTGGCTTTTCACAAGGTGCAATTTGAGTCACCTATGCAAGGATCCAGTGGGAATTACAAGCTCTTCGAGATCAGGGTAAAGTAAGTGAGGAGCATTTAGTGGTCAAGGAAGCAACGTGAAAAAAAGGCAGCTTTGCTTTTCTCACTCGGTGAGAATGATCACAGCAGCTCCTTTGAACCTCTTCAGGTGTAGTGCTGTGAACGGTTTGGGCCCTCCATAGATCCTCAGTGTGTTGTTGCTGGCAGAGCATCCCATGGGGCTGGCACATATGGGGCAGTCCAAGGGATGCACCTGACCAGGGCAGGGTCAGCCTGCAGCATCTTCAGGTGGCAAATTCCCTTTGAAGCATTCACTCCTCTTTGGCATCGGTACCTATGTGCGAGAGCGAGAAAATGGGCAGGTATCTGTTCCTCGGGTTATTTCAGCCAGCTGATAAAAAGTAAGAAATGTGGCTTCTTTCAGTTCAGGAAATGTTTGCAGTAGGCATGTGTTCCTGCAGCAATGTGATGTTTGGAGAAGAAAAGAAATGTGTTATACTGAATGTCGTCTTGAGTTCCCCCCATGAAATAATCTGAAGAGTGTTCCCCAGCTGCATGTGCTGAGCTGTGAGGATTGTTGCTGAAAACACATAATGTTGCGTATGCTTAATTTTAAATAACTCTACCATGGAGCAGTCAGTATGTGTTGCAGAATTACTGTGGGTTTGAAGGGTACAGATCTATGGTTTTCTTCGTTGGAGATGAAGCTGTATAAATGCTGCTTGTCACTTTCTTGCTGTGCACTTGCTGTGTCACCTATAAATGTTTTAGCGAGGGTCCCACATCGGTGATGGAACAGCACTGAGGAATATCTAGAGTAGGGGTCTCGTGCAGGGGGGAGCCGATCAGGTGCAGTGCCTGGAGGGGGATCCTTCTGCAGAGGTATGGCTCCTGTGAGCTGGGCCACTGTGCCATATATCATAGGAGGGCTGAAATGTGTTTTTATCAGTTCAGGAACAAGATCCTACATCTGTTCCTAATTACAGGTAGGGGTCTCAGAGGGGGTCTGAGTTACAGTGTATGTGGATATCAAAATGCATAGCTCTCATTACTCGAATAGGTAAATAATTTTATTCATCATCCGTTCAGGGACGTAGGAAGCGTAGCCCAGGAGATGGTAACAATTAACTGCAATCTTGTTTGCATTACTGGCTATCAATATCTTCAGCTCTTCTGGACAGTAGTTTAATATTGACTATGTAAAACTTCTGAAAAGGGGTTAACTTTTATTTTTTTTGTGAATTGGGCGTTTACAGATGTATTTCTGTTGTTGTCAGATTGAATTTGCATTATATTTTTCTGTAGAGGATGTGCTTTTATGCTGTTACTTGAATTATTAAGTTTGTTGAGGTGAACAGCAGTTATGTGCAAATGGGAACAGGAGAAAATCCGGTGATTTCAAACCAGTGCACTTAACTCGAATTCAGTACCGAGCGCATTGTTGGAGTTATTAGTAAAGCAATCAGTTCAAAAGCAACTACAGCAATATGAGTGGTAAATAGATGGCAGCATGGATTTATTAAAACTAAATCATACAAACTAACTTAATTTCTTTCTCTGATAGGATAAAAAGCTTAGTGGATAAGGTAAATCCACCAGAATAATGTGTCTCCGTTTCATGAACATTTTTCTTACAGTTCCATACAACAGTCTTATAAGAAAATTAGAAGCATGGATAAGATATAATTTTTGTAAAATATGATGGGTTGTAAGTCATTTTGAGTGACAGTAAATATATATGTCAAGTGCTTATCACATTGGTACCTATATATATATTAATAACTCAGTTTTGAGAGAGGAGAGAGCTGTCTTTCAGGAATCAATTCTGGCTCCAGTACTGAGTTAATGTGCTCTATTTTCATTAATTGCTTTCATGGTGGGATTAAGACTTCATTGATCGTATGGGTGAATGATATTAGTCTTGCTGGGACTGCAAATACCATGCCGAGAGTAGTCATTAAAATATATCCTTCTCCGGACCTGTCCCTGGCATACTCCCTGGAGCCTCAGACAGGGAATATGTGCATGGCTGGACCACTTTGGAATTTCTCTATAAAGCAAAACTCCCTGTGTCATTCTAGCTGGGGTCAAGAGATTGGTTCTCTATCTGCAATGACATTTAAGAAAAAAAAATAATTGGAAAACATACATTAAGAGAACATTAAGGTTGTAAAGCCAACCACTGAGTAATTAGGAAATAATAGAATTCAAGTGGCCTGTATAATTTTATTTCAGCTTCCTAATGCATATATATGATGAGGCAGTCTTTCATTCCAGGAATCCATACTATTTTTAACTCGGGATTCTCCTTCTGTAGCCCTCTGCATAGGAAGGAATTTCATGCAGACTGAGTTTTGCTTCATGCAGTTTCATGAAAAAATCCTCAGAACTTCATTCCAGGCCAGTTTGCAGCCCTCTGTTTCTGATGAAATTCTTGCAAAATGGAGCTGTGCATGCAGAAACGTGGAAGCACTCAGTGTAATGTTTCACAAGCACTGAGAAGAGACACGCAGTTTTGAAGTGCAGCAATGATATAAGGAATTGGAGAAATCTAACATTTTTTGATAAATCACATAAAACTTTAAAAAATCCTTCCAAACTCAAGTTTCAGTGCAGATATTTTGCAACGCCTGTCATTAAAGTCACAATATGATCTATATGTACTCTGAATCTTTGTGTCAGGTTTGCACCGTTGCCTTAGATGCATGACAATTAGGCATTTGCTGTTGGATGCTCTGGATAATACCATTAGAGGCACAATAATTAGGTGTTTTCATCTCATTAATATTCATTTTCATACATTTAAATACCTCTCTTATAGCATTTGTTAATTAACATACATTGACAATGGTATATTCCTCTTCCCCTTTCACCCATTCTGACTAATTTAATGAGCTGACAGATCAGATGACTTCTTTGCCAGGATTCTGCTGTTGTATCTTTGGTAGGAACAAAGAAGTGGTTATCACGCTGTTTGCGAGTGGCATTAGTGCAGCAATCTTGTCTCACAAGGAATCCGGGGCATGGAGAGTCTGTCTTCAGTGATGCTGTTGCAGAATCGAGGGCTTCTTACTGTCTGGTTCCTTTTATTTATATTATTAAAACCTGCATCCCAGAAGCAAAGTTGGGGTCCTGATGCGTTTTTCGAATTGAAAGCGAATACTGTTTGTACCCCTAAAAATGTGTGTTTCGTGCATCATAGAGCGCAGCCTGCAGAACTGTTGCGAGGGATACACCAACATTAAAAAATATCTTTCCTCTTTCTTGTAAGTAGGGCTAATTTAAAAGGTAAACTAAAACATTCAGGGGAGTTGAAGGAAATCCCTGTCTCCTGAAAATGTTTGCACAGAGGTGAAGTAGTAACTGGAATGCTGCTGTATAATTACACCTACTGGGGATATTAATTATGATTCTTGGGTTACTCTAGAGTCTGAGTATTAGTACTAAGTTAGACAGCTTGCCTGGGTAGCGTACAAATATTTTAACAGACTGCACAGCACCTCCCACAATAACATCTGTGGTTTCAGTTCCTGTGTTGCTGCTGAAGTACAAATAATAATAATAGTAGTAAACACATACAGAAAATAAACATAGTTCCTTCTGTAGATTTAGCAGATAGAGTTTTTGTGACACGCTACAGTTTTTTGAATCTTATTTCATCAAAAATTAAGGGGAAAAACTCTGGTAAAATTCTTCATACTGATAAATCAAAAAGCAATCTCAGCTGTTAACAGATTATTCAAATTCAAATGGAGAAAACACACCTGGAGGGGAATTTTCAAAAAGGCTCAATGTCAACTTAATTCTGTTCCCACTGAAGTCAATGGGAGTTAACCAGTACAGAGCATTTTTCAAAATCTTAACCCTAGGATCTGCATACCCATCTAAGTTCGATGAGGTTTATTCTTTAGGAGATTCCAAGTTATTAAGGAAGAGATTTTCAGTAGCACCTGGGGGATTTAGAAGCACAGTTCAATTAGTCTTTCGCTGCAATTTGTGCTTCTAAATACCTGAGACAGGTTTGAAAATCTCACGCTAAAACCCCGTCTCAGCTGTTGGTTAAAGCCTCAGTGCACATGTCTATTCCGATAAAAATAGGATTCCAGGCTGAGGCACATGCAGAATTCTGCGTGTGGTTAGACGGTACGCCAGGAGAATAGGCTGTCACATTATCGTTAACTATAAATGAAGGGCACTGTCAGTGCGGAACATTTGAACAACATTGCAAACGCTGCCGCCGTGGTCCTGCGGTGTGTTCTGTTTAGTACCAAAGAGTCACGTTCTGTAGCCTCCGTTAAACTGAGAGGCACGCAGCTCCCTGAAGATGGCAAGAGGGTAAGTGAGTATTCATTTTGAACACGATGGAAGGATGTGGTGCCTCACTTTTTGGATTGGTGTGTCATTTAGGAGTGATGGATGCAGTTATACGTCAGTGAACATGATTTACATGGGTTTAAATGGCTCATTTGGACGTGGTCTTTATACAGTGCTACTGCAGCCACCCCACACAACCCTGCCCTGCTAGTGCGGGGAAGATGATCAGATTTAGGTGTCTTGACAGCACTCGCTTTTTCTGCTGGTGAGAAAAGACATGTCTCTGCTTTCCCGAATTTCATGGAAGAGAAAACACGATTCCTTTTAAGTGTCTGGAAGAGAAAAGCGGAGATAGTTCTGTCAGTGGGTTAGAAACTGGGGGAGCTTCAGGCGTGGTTCTTAGGAGGAAGGGTCCAAAGCCCAGTATGACTTTGTTTGAGAGCAGCTTGCCTGGTGATCCCGAGTTCACTGTCTGGGGGCTCCAGCTATGACATGCCAGTGGTTCAGAGTTTAGTTTACCTTTTTTGCTCATAGGATGCAGTGTATGTTTCACACAGAAATGGGCATATGCCTCTTTTTAGAGGTCAGATTCTCCTTCAGATACATCCAAGAACTCCACTGATGGAAGCTAGTTGGATGGCTACTGAACAAGATTTCTACCGGAATGATGTTTTGTGCTGTACTGGTCCCTCTTAGGACCTCTTGTGAAGGTGCCTTGCTTTACATTTTTAACTGCTGCAGTGGAATTGAACAGGAATTTGGGAGTCAGACAGGAGGAAATGGGAGTAAGGAGTTCATAAATGTTTTTCTTTAAAAAGGATGGCTTAAAAAGGATACTAAATTTGAATTATTTTAGTGTGTAATACACCACACAAAAATGAAGAGGAAGCTTGTAATTTATATCCCAGTCATGCTAAAATTAAGCCTAACAGGACAGGCAGGCTTAGTCTTTACTTGGGTAAGCAGATGGGTGAAGGAGAGTGAGTCTGTTTTTGTACCATCCCTTCTTCTCAGCAAGCCTTGTACTCATGTCACAGGGAGCAGAAGCAGGAACATTACAGCAGCGTACCTAGGGAAATGCCAGATGCTCTTCTCCTGTGAGCAAAGGGGGATGAAGCAACGAGAAATGAAAGGATCCTCATCCTGACAAATGCAGGGAGGAGGTCTGCAAAGCAGGGTGAAATAGCTCCCCTCTCTGTAAAAGGAAGGAGTCCGAGAGGTGAAGTAGCCGTAATTCACACAACCCCTGCCAGCACGTTCAAGGGATGGCTGTGTTATTCAATACAGAATGAAGAATTGCTATCTTTATATGCTCTTGAACCTAAACCAAGCCCACTAGAGTCAGACTGTTTCAAGGGAGAGCATTTGGACTTGCAACGGAAATAACAGTTAATGAATGGCTCCAGAAGGTTCAGATTAGAAGTTGAGATTTACTGTCTGACCAGGATATCTCTTTATGAGAATACCTTTGTTTAAATAGAGATAGCCCACTGGAGCTGCTTGATAAAGGAAAATATGAGCAATGATGTCAAGGGATTAGCTGTTGAGGGAGAAGGACTCTTGCAGAGAACTGCTGTTCCTGGGGCCTTTGCAGTACCCTACAGCAGGGAAGCTCTGGGCGTTAGGATGGAAGAGGGTTCAAAACAGGCAGCTCCTAAACTGCATGAGGCCACACAGCGTGGGGCTCACCAGCAGGTCAAAGAACAGTTGTTTTATGGGGACACTAATGGCACAGGAACCTAGGATAGGTCAGGAGGCAACTGAATTAGAGGTGAGAAAAGCGAATCATAGAAAGGTTTGGGTTGGAAGGGACCTTTAAAGGTCATCTAGTCCAACCCCTCTTCAATGAGCAGGGACATCTTCCACTAGATCAGGTTTCTCAAAGCCCCATCCAACCTGACCTTGAATGTTTCCAGGGGCAGGGCATCTACAGCCTCTCTGGGCAACCTGTTCCAGTGTTTCACCACCCTCCTGGTAAAAAATATCTTCCTTACACTTAGTCTGAATCTCCCTCCTTTTAGTTTAAAACCATTACCTCTTGTCCTATTGCTACAGGCCCTTTTAAGAAGTCTGTCCCCATCTTTCTTATAAGCCCCCTTTAAGTATTGAAAGGCCACAGTAAGGTCTCCCCAGAACCTTCTCTTCTCCAAGCTGAACAACCCCAACTCTCTCAACCTGTCCTTATACGGGAGGTGCTCCAGCCTCTGACCATGCCTGTGGCCCTCCTTTGGACTCACTCTAACAGGTCCGTGTCCTTCCTGTGCTGAGGTCTCCAGAGCTGGACACAGTACTCCAGGTGGGGTCTCATGAGAGCAGACTAGAGGGGGAGAATCACCTCCCTCGACCTGCTGGTCACACAGTTTCCTATCCTCCCTTCCTACACCTGTTTCTCTCTTGTGCTAACCCATCCCCCTTAACGTGGAAGAAACAACGGGACTTGAAATGGAGTCCATGAGCAAGTGGCTCTAAAAGGGACAGATGAGCTATTTAATGAATCGCTTCTGCTCATCCCTGCTACTCAGCCTTAGCATCCTTCTGTCTTTACCTGGCTGAAGGAGAAGTGATGATAGGGTCGGAGCGCTGTACTGTTCCCCTCCAGGCAGAACCCAAGACCCATTCAGCTTCATGGGGAAACAGCGAACCTGCAGGAGCCTGAAGGCTGGGACACAGTGCATATACTGAGGTAAGGTGAAAACAGCAGCAGACACTGCATTTTGTGCTGTTCTCTTTCCTGACGTAATCAAGCATGGTACGTTTTACACACCAGTGCACAGATTACTGGCATTTACTAGGAGGCACAAGGAGCAGGCTGGCAACTGCTCAGGGGCACACGGAATATCCAGGCAATTGCTCTGGAGCATGTGGAACACACAGGCAATGCAATTCCCAACTGGTTTCTAGGCAGGAGCTACCAATTAAAATTAAAAGAAGAAAAGATTGCAAGCTTGGGACTGATGATATGCTCTGGAGAAAGGAGTTGCCAACAGCTTGAGCTACAAAGATGCTTCTCTATCAGTGGATTTCAAATGGTGAAAGAAACTCAGGTAACAGATCATTCTTTTCTTCTGGCTTCCCTGATTTTCATGTACTCAGTCGTGCAGCCAAAATTCCTACAAAGACAGACGGGGCTGCTCCCCATGAATTCCAAGCAGCGAAGCAGCCTTTTGAGAGCTGATGCGGTGAATATGCCAGCAGTCAGCTATACCTAGGAAGTGAGATTGTAAAACCAAGCATAGGTACCCGCGCAGAGAGAGCAGTGTTGAATGATGGGGCTCGGATAACCTGCTAATGAGAGCATGGTATTTGTTTCTATATATATGGAATTAGGATTAAAAAAAAATATTTTCTCCATCTAACGTGTCTTTCACATGAATTGTTAATGAGTCTCTGAAGCAGACCTCCCCTTCTGATGGATAAAACTAAAGCCTGACTAGGTGAGGTTATTAGACATACATGGGATCTACAAAGCTGGGATTTGTCCTGTGCCCATCCCAGTGGTCCCTGAGCATCATGTTGGAAGTGGGTGAGTTTTGACTGCAATTACCAAACTGTACCTGCCATGAGGCAGATGAAGTTGTCAATCTCAGTCTGTCATGGGTGATGAAGTCAAAGCATACTTCCCCTGCCCCTCTCAGAAGATGTGCAGGTGTTGATGAACTGCCGAGGTGGAGGCTGCTGGGTTGGCGAATATTCACAAAAAGCATTGAGTTTGCCCAATTTTTGTAATGATTTGTGCAAAAGAAGATGGCACAAAGACTATTAGTGCTTCAAGATGTGGAAATCATAATGGTGCAAGGCAAGAACTGTGACCTCACCTGAACTCCCTGCCAACCAGAGGAAAACCAGTGCCCGCCAGCCCCTGAAAAACGGTGGTACTCATCCAGTAAAAACGTCTAGAGGTAGAGTATGCATTGTTTTAAGATGGATTTTGTCATCTGTGTCACATTTTTTTCACTCTATGTGGCAAACAGACTAAGAATGTTGAAAACCTTTCAGGCACTTCACCTCCATCGGGTAACCTGGGCATCACCAGAGTCCACACCATGGCACTTCAAAGTCCACGCGGTACCTCGTGTCAACACAATTCTGCTACGTTAGGGTTTGCTTTGTGAAGAATAAACTGTGTGGCTTTCCGATTTCTCTTTCAGAGAGCTTAACGCAGAAATGGAGCCACTAGCAGGTGCAGGATGGAATAATTTATTATTGCTTGGCTTAATAAACAGCATCTTAAATTATGATATTGATTACCATGTTAAATGAAAAGGCTGAGCTGGCGTTATAGGATTTGACACAAGCAGCATTTTAGAATGTTTACACTGATTGCATGGTACGTCTGTATTGTTTCTGGAGAGCAGTAGACTTAAAATATGGTGCTGCATGAAGCGCTATATGCTTCTGAATCCATTTACTTAAATTTTGATCTAAAAGTCAAAGACAGTGCATGGCAAAAGGTGTTCACCCAGAGTTCTTGTCCCCATTAACAAACACAAGCCAACATTTGCTGTATCAGTTCCCCAAATAAATGACATTAAAGCACAGCAAAAATACATTCACAGCAACCCTGCTAAGTTCTGTAGGATTCTCCTGACAGGATAAACATGTCTTCTCTGCCCTCCTTTTTTTTTCCCTCCCCACCCCCCCCAAACAAGCAATAAAAACATTTTGCATAAACAAATTCCAAATTACAACTAATCATAGGAAAGCTGACAAATGTATGCTATGCTAGTCTGTGAAAATACTAATCAAAGCAGCCTGTCAATTGTTAAAGTTAATGATTTAGATATGCAAAACTCTGACTGAATTTTTGTGGATAATTACATAATTACGCCTGGGTTAACACAATCAAAAATAGCAATTGCATGCTCCATCCTGAAATCACCATGGCGGTTCCCCGCTATCTTTTAAAGGCCTCTTTACCCTTGTTCCCCCTGCACACAAAGTGCAGTCGGGAAAAGTAAAAAAAAACTTGGGAGCCACCTGGGAAAGGAAAGCAACTGCGGGAGGTGCCTCCTACTTGCTCCATCCACCCTTTGCCCTCTGCAAAACCAGTCTCCTGGGGAACACAGCACCTGTTGGATTAAAATCTGTGCAACAACAAGCTTTTCCTGTGGGAGGCTTTTCGGATAGAAGAGGAGGCATCTTACACTTTGTTTTCAAGGTCTTGCGGTGATGCAGGAACCCAGGACTGGCAAGGCTTGCCTGGGTCGTGCAATGTTTCATTACGTTATCAAATCATTCCAAAGTTCCTTTTGATGCCAAACAGCTCCCTCCCAGGTGTTTGGTGTAGAGGGGACTATCAAGCTCTTCCAATCCAAACCATCACCCCCATGAGCTATGAAATGCCCCCTCCACCTGACCGCATGCTCCAAGCCTTTGATGGGGCTGCTGGAGAAAGAGAGGCTCTCCGTGGAGGTGAAATGGAAGGGGGTAAGCAAGCCCAGTCCTGTTGGGCACTGGTATTTTTTCATTTCATTTGAAAATAGCTCTGAGTCTATTCTAAGCACTTTTGAAAAGCCCAGTCCTTGGAAATCTTGAATTTCTCTTGCAACACTATTTTTTTCCTCCTCATGTTGGCTTCTTGCTCTCTTTTTTTTATACTAGGTCTAACTGATACAGTGTAGAGATTCCAGATGTTGGGAATCTCAGGGAGATGACAGAGTATAAATAAAATGAATATTGGGCTCTTTCCTGAATGTCACATTGGCTGGGATGGGGTAATGACAGTGATGGGGATTTAAAAGGTAATATATCTTTAGTGTAATTTTTTATCATAATTTTTTCTATACAGTTTCCATTAGATAGATAAATGACCTAAATGAACAAGAGAGATAAAGTGAAAGCATAAAATCAGTCCCTGTCAAGAGCTACATAAAAAGAGTCAGCGCCTCAGCCTTCTGAAATTGGCTGCCTAAATTCCTACATCTGCAAGTAGATGTTCAGGTGACTTGACTGGCTTTACTAGTGACTTACTAGTAGTAGGGACCAAACGTGTGAGGGAAGCAAACGCACATGGATGCGTTCCCACCCCTCCAATTTGCTATCAAAGTCTGCTTCAGTTAATTATGGGGCCAGTTATTGCTTTTGTGATATTTTCAAGAGTAACTATTACAAATTCATTTGGTGGGTTGCTCAGCCTGTAATAAGGGTGTGAAATTAAATAGCCGTGCAGTTGGATGTCTGAATGAAACCTGAAATGTTGTTTTGGAAACCTCGCAAGCACCTGAAGCAATAGCAGGGCTCTGAGGCACTATTCACCAGGCTGACACTGCTTACTTCTGCTGCACTGATGAAGCAAAAATAAACTTCCTGTACTTAGACAGATTTTAAACATTTTTTTCCTCCAAGACAGAAACCAGATGGAATATTTTCACAGCTGACACCGAAATTCACAGTTTTTGTGACTTCTGTGATATTGTGATTTATACAGGGACTTTCTGTATCAGCAGCCCTGAGCAGACAGATTCTTGCCATTCAAGCTTTTAAACATTATTTGGATTGGTAGGTCAAAAGATTGTATTAGCTGTGTGAAATGTGAAGTATCAGTGGATTTAAATTATAGCTCTGTGGGCTGTTCTGTTTCTGCGTCTCGACTATAAGTCATAATAATAAAATATGTTAAAAGTACACTGCTCCAAAATGGATAGCAAACCCTTAAATGCCTGGAAATTAATCATTCCTAGAAGCAAACAAAAAATTCTCGTGTCAGGCCATGAGCACAAGGCAGGCTATTGTCTTCAAGCATTTGCTAGCTCTCTTAAAGGAGGATGTGAGCGGCAGAAGGCATTCTGCTTGGGTCTGTGGGGTTTACAGGCAATATTTTCAGATAAAGATAAATCTGACGAAGAAGGGTGGAAGGTTGGTTTTGCTGTGGGTTTTGGCTTGTCTTTTGGTTGTGTGTTTTTTGGTGGTTTTTTTTTTTTTCTTTTTCTTTCCTTTTTTTCCCCTGCTAGGGACTGAGAAGCCATGTGGAAGCTGCTGGTAGCCCAGGTAGAAGGAAGCAGCGAAAAGCGTGGGACCTGGCAGAGTTAGACACAGGCAGGGTTTTTTCCCCACATTCTGTTTCCTTTGCTCTCCACTTGTGCCTGGACCAAGCTTTGCAGTCTAGCTACTTCCCACCTTTGTGGGAATTCATGGTTTTCCTGGGAAACTTGTGTTGACCTTTGCTGGAAGAAAACTTAAACACATTGATTTTCCTGTTTTTACAGGGCTTTCTCTGTGCACCAGAGCAGTACTTCAACAGCCCTAGTAGCTGCCTGCCTGTTTCCAGCTGCAGTTCCAGATTTTATGTTTTCTTTTCGCAGTCTTAGGTGCTGTGGCTTTTGGCCACACATTGGTGTGCTGATGCTAACAGTGCTGAGGGGCTCAGCCTGCTCAGGGAGGCAGTGTAGGAGGTATTCCTTCTCTGTGTGTATTTATAGGATCCTACACCCTGAAATCCGTCTCTCCCCCCATCCAAGAGACGTGGTTTGCACAGGGCTTTAGAGAGCAGGGAAGTGCCTTGCCTTTAATCAGGTGTTTGCTTAGGAAAGGATGTGTTGTTGCTAGGGGATATAATTTCTTTCCAGTTCAGAGAAAGATGGAGGTATATATAATTTTAGGTGCTTATAATACGTGCTCCTTATCTTTATAGGCGGATTTATTGTGTAAATCAATGACAAAATAAATGGTAACAGCTCCTACGCAGCCAGGGCAAGGGAAAAGCTCAGCCTCTAATGTGTTTTTCCAGCTCAACCAGTTTTTAAGGCCACCAGTGTACCAAAGTATCATTCAGTCTTCTGTGACGTGCCAGTCTCAACTCCAATGCAATGGTCAAACAAGGTGGCATAAAACCATATTTATCCTTCACAGTGAAGTGGTGCTCGATGTTGTTTGGACTTGATGTGCCAGACTTCTTCCCCCCCCGCCCCCCCCCCCAAAAAAAAAGGTAGAAATATGGTAGAGCCAGGAGGAGGATGGTTAATAATCTGTAGCAAATCTTAACTGAATTGTATGCTAAATAAATGTTGGTTCCAATTATGTTCGCTGAGAATTGGCATACAACAAAACATTTGGTGATAACATATGGAAGGAGGTGTGGGAGACAGTTAGAAGAAGCTTTCCACTTTTCTGTACATGTTTATCATTTCATGTCCTCAACATTATAGGTACTACACACTGAAGCTGTCTGTATGCAACCTGGCTTCCAGGGAAAAAAAAAAATGCTGGTATAAGTAGAAAATCCTGCATTCTTAACATGTTATTTCCCCATTTGGACCTTTTTTGCCTGTATCTATCCCCCCGTCCCCCCCTCCCGCCAGCTTCAGTGAATACAGACACTGTATGATAAGGTTTGTGCTAATGAGGAATTGTTTAGAAGGCTGGAGCACAAATCCGTAATGTTCTCCTTCCACAGACAGTCCCTGAAATCCAGGAAACCACATTTTAAATAGAATGCTGATATATATCTAGGGCAATTTAAACAACTGCAGTCACTCTTGCAAGATACTTCCTTTGGCTACGCTGATCCAGCAAATTACTTAAATATATGCTTAACTCCCTTGTGTGCTTGCTTTGAAGTCAATGGGATTGCTTATATGTTTTTATTCTCTGGTGGTTTGAGCATAGGAGGACACTTGGCATTTAGAAAAATAGGGCTGGAAGGAGCCTCCAGAAGTCCCCATTCTGCAGGATTGGTTATATTTATGTCATTTCTGGCAGATTTTTTTTTTTTCCTAGGCTGTTCTTAAAAACATCTGGTGATGGAGATTCCAGATTCCATAGCTTTCCCATGCTCCATCCCAGTGCTTCGCTATCTTAATTATTATAAAAGTTTTTCTGTAATGTCTGACCTGCATCCATCTTGCTGCAAGTTATACCCATTATTGCCAACATGCAAGAATCCTGTGTGTGACAAGTTTTTACATATTCCAAGCCTTAACGTTGCCTTCCCAAGAACTTTCTCTGAAGATCCCAAAGTTTCCAAATCCTTTCTCCTGGATGCATTTTCTGGACCTCTGGTCGCTTCCATTGCTTTTCTCCTGGGGCTCTCCAATTAGTCCATGTCTACCTTGCACTCTTCTCCTCTTCATCCCCTGTTGAATTCCAGCCCTTTTCTTGACACCACTGTCATTTGTCAACGTCCCTCCAAACTCTGAGCCTCTATATTTGCAGTTGTCCTAGGAGCACGTATTTGTGTTGTCTGCAAGCAGGGTAAGTGTGTGATTCATGAAAATACGGAACAGAATCATATCCACAGTGGAGATTTGTAACCCTCCTGTCCCCCAGATGGCTTGCTTTGACTATGGGCAAATGATAACTTTCTCAACACATCATGGCCAACCACTTTCCTACTTGTTTTCCAACCATTTTGTTCAGACAATGTTAGTGCGTGTGTGCGAGTGACATGCGAGACAGCACCAGCAGCTTTACTAAATCAAGAAACGTGACATCTCCTGCTTTGCTTCTGCCACCAGGCCTGTTCCCCTATGGCAGGAGGAAATTAAATTGATTTCACAGGATTTATTCTCTACAAATCCATACCAGCTGCTGTTCGTTTCCATGTTATCTTCTAGGCGCTTACAAATAGTTTGATTACTTGTGCTGGTGTTTTTCTGAGGATTGAAGACAAATTGGCTGGCTGGTTACTCTGTGGCTCTGCTTTCCCTTCTTTGTAGAGCTAGATACTCTTGTTTGCTCTTTCCCAGCCTTTTGGCACCTCGTCTTCTCTTCTTGCATTATCAGAGGTGACTGCCCAGTGATTCAGAGATTGCATAAGTGTCTATTTAAGAATCCTGAGTTGAAATTCATTGTGCCCAGTCAATTTGAAGACCTCTAATTTATTTAAGGGCATTTTAATCTGCTCTTTTTAGGCCATTATCTTCCTGCTACTCCATCTTCTATTCCTTTTTTTTGCGCTGGCGCCTGCGTTTAGAAGTTTCCCAGCAGCACTACTAATTCTCCTAAACTTTTTATTTTTGCCTTCCATGAGATCTCTTGGATTAAGGTCGACGGACAGCGTTTAATCCTGCTATCATCAGTGGTTGTGTTGCTTCTGGATCAAGGCTTAATTGGAGACTATGGAAGGTCTCAATTTCTGGTTCTTCCTTGGGCAGTAGTCTTGCTGATGTGCGAGAGCCCTCAACGAAACTCAGAACTGCAATATGAGACCGGTGGTTGGTTGCGATTTGGGATGCCTGCTGAGCAGCTTGGCCAAGGCAGGGTTTGAGCTGGGATATTGATTCGTTTTCAACCAGAACAAATAGCTCAGCTGTCACTCTGGGAGGTTAATGAACACTTGTTCCACAGCATCTGCTCCTCTTTGTTAGAGCTGAGATTTATTTTAACAAATAGGATGTTTAGAGAACAAATGGACCACATCGTATTTACCTCCTAAAGTTGTTTGTAGTATCACTTTCTTGTTTGCAGTTCTTCACTCTTGGCCAGGTACGAGAATGGTAACTTCATCCTGTATCTGTTTCCCTTAAAAAAGTGAAGTAGGGAGCATCCCTAGAAATTTGCGTACTTTTTTGTTCGTAACGTTTTCTGTTACATCAGTTTTTCCATAGTCAAAGGAAGAATGTTCAGTTGTGATGACTCTTGTAACAATTCACTGTATATAAATCAACACTTTCTGTGCTAATTATAGTTATGAGGGCTTTTAGTTTCTCTCCTATAGAAGAGTATTTTCATTCCTGTTGTATTTTTGCATAATCTTTTTTTTCTGTAAGGAAGAAATGAAAAAATGCAGTAGCTGAGGCTGTCATTTTAAGATGTGCAATGAGAGACCAGGCTTAAAAGAAGCTGCAATATTCTATATGATTTCATGGGGTCTTCTAAGGAAATATGCCAATTTTATGGGGGCTCTTACGGAAAAATCCTGATTTCATGTGGATTCAGGTGAAAAGGTAAACTTCATGGGATTTCTAAAAATGGTGGGATTTCACTGGTTCCATGAAATCTATGACAGCCATGGAAAAAATGCACAGTTCTTGGCGTGGAGTAAATTTTTATTGTGGTCTGCAGAACTTTATTTTCTGTGTGCATCTGTTCCTCTGACACATCCTATGCATTCTAGACCTCTTCCTCATTTTGTAGTCTCTTCCTGTGAATATTTTACACTTCTTGATGCATGCACAGTGCTCTGATCCTCAGATGATAGAAATCCATGAGTGCCTACAAAGGAGGTTCAGTGTGCGAGGGTGTGTGTGGGGAGCACGTGAAAAATCAGAAATACTAAATACAATCCTGGGGATTTAATATTTTATGGTAATACCACCTTATTTTTTGCAATACAGGAGGGAAAAATAATCAGGACTAAGGAATGGGAATGATTTATCATATTCAACGTGAGATCTAAGCAACGTAGCATCAAAAGCAACCCACTTGCAATTTGTAAAATCCCAGCTTGTGCAGAGGGTCCAGCACAAGACCACCCAAGGAGCAGAGAAAGCTTCAGAGGAGAACAACTCTCTTGTGGCATCTCAATTTATCCTGTAAGCAATGCCCTCGTCGGCTAGGACGCAAGCGTGACTGTAGCATGCTTGCGTTGTTCCCTGTCTTGATAGAGGCAGCAGAGCTGAAATAGATCTTGTTTTTCAAGGAGAGAAATTAAGACGCAGAGGAGAAAAGGAATGCATCCTCAGCCAGGGCTTGAAAATCAATGGTGAGATGAGGTGAAAGCTTACAGGAAGGCTGTGTCGGAAGGGCATGGGAAATGACAAAGAAAAAGCGATATTAGATAAGTGGAGGAATCAGAAAGGAAAGAATTGTGAAGCAGATTAAGCCAAATCTATGCCGGGTTTTAAATGAAGAAGTCTGAACAGCGTCTTGAGACGAACAGGGAGGCATCTGATTAGCTTTGATTTAATGATATTCTTGAACATCTTTGTGTGCCTGAGCAGCCAGAACTGAGAACATTCCTGACAGCGGAGATGAAGCCTCTCCCGGGGAATTGCTTTCCCCTCAGCTGAGGGGAGGTGCGGAGAAACGCCACAAAGTGCAGCAGAGGCAATGGGGCTGGGGGTGCTCTGCACAGGGCAAGGAGGGGAAAGAAACATCAGGGGCTCGCATGATGTCCTGTACCGCTCGCGTTTCCGTGAGAAATGGGAAGCAGAAAGCTGAAACTAAGGCGAGCGTTTGGTGCACATCAAGGCTCGTCTGTATTTAGCAAAGCCAAGGGGAGGTTCTGAGGGGCAAATGAAAAGCAACGTGTGGTGTAGGGGGGAGGTGTTTGTGTTAGCTGCGATGGGCTCGGGTATTCGTGCTGCACGTCATGCTGGTCTTTGTTGCCTGCTACCCACTCTCTTCACTGAACCTAATAAGTTCCTAGGATCTGTATTCCCTTTTGCTCAGTTTCTGTAAATGCTAAATAGTTTTGCCATGTATAATGTTTTCCAGAGAAAACATCACCACCTTTTGTTATATTATTTCGAAGGAGTTTTTGCTGGGACCTAGAACTGCTTTTCCCCCTTGCCTATCAACCAGCCTACAATCCAGATCTCCTTTGCATAATCCTATTTCAAATATGAATGACATGAATCCTCCCATTTATGCTAGCAAGGATGTTTGGGTGGTTATATTTCATCATTGCCTTGGAGAAGAAGAGCAGGGCGGGTGCCAAGCTGTCTTTGTACAGCTTTTCTCTGCTGAAATCTAGTGAAGAAGCTGTAGTGATCTCAACAACATATTCAAGCTTTTTTTCCCCCTCTCTTGCTAGCTGGTGGTATCAGGAAGTTGTGGCTGTGTGTTTTCCACTTGCAGTAGATAACAGCAGCCTGCCCACCTCATCCCCAAAGGATCCAGGTCAGCCAAGCTTCCACTGGCTCTTTTTCTGGCTGCAGCTTCCCGATACATCTGCCTCTATCTTGGTGACCCTCAGATCGCTGTAGGGATGCCTATGTCACCTCTAGGATTTCTAGTGTGTTTGGCCAGACTGTCCCTTTTTCCCCAGAAGCAATTTGTGCCAGGATCTAGCTACCCTACCGACTAAATATCCATGGCTAATGCCTACAACTTTTTCATGGTGATGGGTCCTGCTTGCTGAAAGTGTTCTGTTCACACCAGATGCTGCAAGCCTGGCCATACATTTGAGGATTAGCATGTTTGATTACGCATGTGTACAGAACTGGAGGTCACAGTACAAGGGTATGGACTATCCTTTAATCTCAAACGTATGCCATGGGTAAGGTAGATAGATTAGCGTTGTCACATGTAATCATATCATTTTACCTCTCAATCCCTTGATTGCCCCTACTTTGGGAGTCCTCAAAGATCCGTCCTGAGTCCCCAGGACTCCTGAGTTCGCATGAGCAAAGACACAGATTACCTGCTGCGGTTCTTCTTCCCACCAAGGGAGAATTAGATGGTAGCCCAGTTATTGCGTTTTGGGTGTCTCCTTTCCAAACGGTCAGAGGCAGTGGGACTTGGAGTGCCTGACACCCTGCTGTTTGCATGTATCTGACATCGTAATTTCTTCTCCAGAGTAAGCTGGCTAAATTAATTTGATTTTAAAGAAGTGAAATGCTGAGACTGTGCCTGACATTTTCAGGATTCCAGGACGCTGTGTTCCCAGATCAATATGCTGATTTAGTAACATAACTTCTGCTCAGGAAGGCCATGTGACACTCCCAGACCCATCCATCTTAGTCGAGCATTTCTATTAGTGCTGAGAAAATCCTTTCCAGGACAGCAAGTGAGATTTTACAAGTTTTCCTTTAGAAAAGGGATATTGTGGAATTACAAACACCCCCCCGGTCTCCCCCAGCCAAATACCCGATTTGAATATACCCTTTTTCTCATGTTTGAGTCTCAAGCAGGCCCTTTTTGACACAAGACACTCTCTGCAGGCACCTTTTTGGATTAAAAGATGCACTTGAAAAGTGGAAGGGTACCTCAAGTACCAAGACATCATGTAGTTAAAAACCAAGGAGAGATTTAAGTTCTTCACAGACTTAAATAAAATTGGAACAGTGCACGAATGTAGTCTGAGTTTATCTACGTGAAAACAATCCAGGTACCGTTTGGTCATGTAGCTTATTTAATATATCCGAAAAGTGTTTGGCTGTAAGCCATTCCTCTTTGTGATACCCACAGAAACCATACCTTGGAGTCAGCGACTGTTGTATCCCTCAAACAAAAGGTGACTTTAGGACACAGACAATATGAGTGAACTTCTTATTTTGGCAAAAGCCTTGGTAAAAATACATCGGAAAAAATGTTCCTCTCATTTTCCTTGTTGAACTGCTGGCATTGTAGCCTTCTTACATGACATGATGCTTAGAGTTTATACGTCCTTTTAGTTAAAGGTACTGGCAGCCAAATCTCCTAATAGTGCTAGAAAAATCTTTGTATGTTATTTATTTCAAGGTGCACAGAAACTCTATTTTAAATAATGAGCCAGCTTGCTCTTCCAAACAGAGCAGAAGTTAATGTAGTTAGTTGCTCGTAGCAGTGAAGTTGCTGAACTCCTAAACCCTTACCACTGGTTTCCATATTTGCCCAGCTTTGATTCGGGATGTTTCAGTACCATACTGCGTACCTGGAGGGACATTTGCCTGACTACAGCTTTTAAGAACAGGTTTGAGTTTATGCTGGAAAGCATCCACTCCTTAACAATTTTTCTTCTAAGTGCCTTTCCTACTCCAAGCAGCCCAAGTCCTCCCGAAGGCGTCACATCCTTTATGCTCCATGCGACAGCTGACAGCCTTGTACATCAGGACAGGCTTTGTGCTTGCCAGCGAACCAGGATTTGAAGGATCGCTAAATTTAGCCATTTTGTGTATTAATCCACAAGGCAGCACTTTAATAATGTATTTTCAAGGTAAGAGTGTTCATTTTGGCCTCATACTTGCTAAGTGGCATAGAGATGATGTGCGTGGCACACGGTAATGCTCTAATCTATTGCTTTCTAAAAGCCACCCAAAGCACTGCGCTGTAATCAAATAGCACTTCTCGCTGACATTGCCTGCTCCAGATGTATCCTGCAACAGACTGGCACAAACACGTCATTTAAAGATGTGTTGCCAATCAGGAAATCTTGTGAAATGGAGGACTTGTGTATAAAAACTCTTGTATCTTTTTGAATTATGGCTTTGTTTTAATGAAGCATTTGGTAACAATGGAGCTACATACATGGATTTGGTCTGTCCCTGATTTTCTCAACAAAGTCACTGATGTGGCTGGAGTCTGATCGGCACCATGGGACCAGCCTCAGGTCAGTTTGTCTCTTTTACACCTAATTCTCGGTGTAAAATTGTTCTGAGTCTCTGTAGAAATGTAACGTACATCTCAGGAAACAACGGACCAAGTCTGACATTGTGAGTTATGTCCAACTATGTAAATACAATTGTTGCACCTTAATTTGCAGAAATGTAATATTTAACTACACCTGATATATTTTAAAATGCTTTTCAGCACAGTTCGCTTGAAGATAATCTATTTTGTAAGGCAACTTGGTCAATGCTACGATTCTTGGAGTCCTGTGTTCTGTAGCAGCAGTAGAAGCCAGCGTATTTACGCCTTCTCAAGCCAGTGTCTGTTGGCTTTCATGGGGCTCTGGATTAGATCTTTAATGAACATCTCCTGATATCATTATAGGAGCATATATTGGAACAGCATCATGAAAATGTCAGATTTAGTCGATACGAAGGATTTATTAAATTTTTTTTTAGAACATAAAGCAGTTTGAAAATTGCTTCCTGAAAATCGCTTCTTCACCTGCTGCTCTCTTCATGCTTATCCCCCAGTGACCTGAGCCACCCAAAAGAATATTTTGTCAGAAAGGAGCTGAGGCCAAGATTAGGAGGAAGGAAGAAACCATTCAATATAAAAATCAACAACTTAATTTGAAAGAAATAGACAAGTTGCAAATTTGGAAATCAAATCTGAATGCACCCAAAGGGATCTGGTGAGGACTTCTTGAATCTGCAAAGAATTCCACAAGCGTGGTGTGTTGAGTTGCAGAGAACCTGATAATTTTGAAATGTAAACACACGATATGTAAAACATAAGCCACAGAATTAATGAATCATGTTAATTTCACACTGCCCCCGCTTTGGACTAATTAGTGCAAATTAAATGCCGCACTTGTCAGGCAGAGCAGTTTGTGCACCGTGTATTGCATTAAGAATTATTTTTGGATCCATTTACACAATGCGAAAATAGTATGAAAATATTTTTATTTCAATTAGTGGTAGTTTTACAGTCATTAAAAGATTTCTTTTAATAGGCTTAGACTCCCATAGCCTGCACAGCTGCATGAGGTCTGGTTTGCATTTAAAGGTGGGGAAAAAAAAAATGCAGTGGGAAGGCAGACATCTAGCTGACTGGATTTACTTAATTACCCCCCACCCCATTCTAAAATGCCAAACCAGGCTGATCAATTATCTGTCCCTTCATCAGAGGCCAATTGCTTAATTGCAAATTATCCCTAATAATTACACAGTCAAATAACTACTGGATTTATTTTTAATGAATGGGGGAGCCCTTAACACGGATTTCAATGTACCCACCAGGATTACTCAACATCGACAGCTACCAACGGGCCGGAATCTGCCGCTCTTGCTTCCGTGGAGGAGAACCTCGCTCCACTTATTTTCTGTTCATTTGCAGTGAGCCTCAGGGAGGTAAAGATGCCATGCCCGTGCTCGATAATATTTTCAGGGTCTAACATTTCCATTGTTCCAGTGAGACAGACTGGAATGAGAGATTCCTGAACATGAGAACAGGTATCAGAACATGGGATGCTGTGAAGCCGGGGCAGAATATAGGACAGAGCGTGGAAATATCGCCTTTGCCAAAACGAGCTGGAGCTCTGCCAGGCAGCAAAGAGAGGGATTGTCAAAGGAGCAGCTTGCTCCCCCTCGCAGGCATTCCCGCTGCGGGGCCGAGGCCTCCCCGCTCGGTGGGATGCAGCGCTCGGAACTGCCCGGCAGCGGGGATGGAATTAGCGCCGGCACAAAACACAAGGCTTTTGATGCTTGTTTTCCAGTTTTGACAGAGAGGGGAAACACAAGAAAGGTGGGGTTTTTTAAATATTTTTTCTTTTTTTTCCTTTTTTTAAATTTTTTTTCTTTTTTCTTTTTTTTTTCCTCTTCTGTTTTCCTTTTCCCCCTCCCCTCTCTCCCCTTAAATAGCTTTCTGCCTTCAAATTACCTGAAATCACCGGGTACTGGGCCGTGTTCCATGATGCCGGCCGCTCCTCAGCACACTTGTCAGCCTGGAAACGAGAGGTGTACTTTGTTGAAATACTAAACCAGCTAAGAACAGGAATTTAAGTATGATGCTGTGTCTGCTCACAGGCAGGCGGAGAAGATTCAGTTGTTGAATACGTAACAGAAAATTTGGAGTGTGAAGGAGGGAATAAACGGAATGCAAAGGAGCGTGGAGAGGAGAGTTAAACTACACATGCTTTGGTGCAGGTAAATGAAAGTGGCTGAACTGGTTTTTGGAGTGGAAACTTGGCATCTGTCCTTTATATTTTTTGAATTGATGTCCAGAGGTTTAGTTTGGAAATCGGGGTCCTGCTGTGCTAACCATGGTCAAACCACTGTAACTTGGTGTCTCCCACCACCGTTGCCCAGCATCTCAGTAAAAGCACTCTCTCAGCTCTGATTTGCTTTTCCACTCTTCTGTTGCCTGCTCTTTGTAGGTCATGTGTAAGCAGTTTTTTTCTGCTGCTTTTTCTAGGAGGTTAAGTAATTAACTTAGAGGGGAAGGGAAAGCTGTGATCTTGCCTCGCTTTGAAAGGCCTTTTCCTGAGATTTCTGCAGCGTGCCTCTTCCTCCTCTGAAATTTCTTCCTCTGGATTCTTGCATGGGGAGTTGCTATTCTTGACATCAAAGCCCCAGCCCGTACCTGTCTTGATTGTGAAGCATCCTGTGGTATATTATACTCCTAAAGAGATTTTAACACTGATAAAGTGAGGCACGAGGGAATATTGGACTGTTATTTTTTTTTTTTGCGGTGTTTTTTGGTTTTGGTTTTGTTTGTTTGTTTGTTTGTTTGTTTTCCTGAGCCCTGCCCACTTGTACTCTGCTATGATGGGTGTCAAAGTTTGCTAATGCAATCACAGCCTGAAAATTTCACATTGTGCTGAATGGCTCTGTGGCTAGAGGACGCAATCCTGAAGTTCCCGAAACATGGCTGGATCTTCTGGTTGGCACTATGTGAAAGAGTGACCCCATGACTAGTGTAAACTCGACTTGTCGTCTAAAATCTGGATTTATTTAAAATGTAGGTGATCCCCCAAAGATAAATTCTGTAGCATTCATCATTTTCATGTATGACTTTGAATATCTTTTCTACTCCGTCTGTGTCAGTCGGATGGGTTTGTTCTTTACAGGGTTAATTAAGAACACACTCTGGTCCATACCTGTGGAATTAGCACATTAAAGTCAGTGCAGATTTCTCCCTACACCCCTTGTTCCTAGAAGGGAAACCAAGACCTTGTACTGCGAAAGCAGCTGCTGGATTTATTCTCTGTACCAGATGCCAGTGATGGGGGGTGGGAGGGACGAAGAATCATGGGCCCATCCTTTTCAACTGAGCAGATCTTTTCTTTCCTACTTTTCTAATTGATTTACCTTACCCTTCGATGTTTTTATTATCCATTTCTCATTCCTTCCTCCTTGGTTTCTTCTTCTCTTGAATACCCATCCCAGCCTGCACTGCTGTTTGTTGCTCGTAAGTTGTGATGGATTCTTGGCTTTGATTTGCATTAAGAATACCTTTTCCCAGTATATGCACCCCTGAAATAAACGCCTGCAATGGTTAAGGGTGCAAGAATCTAGTTCAATATTAATAAGAAATGTCCAGCAGTGTTTTTCTTCTACTTTTCCTTTTAATATGGAATCAGTCTATCTTCCAGCTTCTTTGACTCCCTTGTAATTTGTCCAGCATGATCACTTTTCAGAGAAAAACACTAGGTACGGGCACCTTACTTTTTTTTTCTTTTTTTTTTTTTTTTTTTTTTTTAGATCTTATTTCCATCCTATGCCTAATGTGGCTTTTTATGCATCAGAAAAAAAGAATGGAAAGCAACCTTTAGCTCAGCCTGGTTAGAAGCACATTTCTCAATGAATCTTCTCTTCCCGTGTTCTTTGTCTTGTCACAATAAACAGTTCCGAAGAATGCTGTAATTAAAATTTCCCCAAGGAACAGCGGTTGTTATGGATACTGTTAAGTATACTGAGAAGTGGCAGGGGTTAGTGAGAAAGCAGAAATACTAATGTATACTCTTCTGACCTTATTGTGACCTGTGGAGGAAGAAAAAGGAGAAGGCAGGGGAAAGAGAGATGCATTTCTATCCTGTTGATGCATCCTCGCTGGAATACAGAGCGCTCCTCCAGCCTGCTCCTCTTAGGAAGGGTTTGCAAACAGCATCAGGGCGGTGAGCGGAAAGTGGGGGGGCTGCATTTCGCAGTCCTGGGGGCTCAGGTGTTCCTCCAGACCCTCCTCCGGGCACCTC
>NW_010122830.1:0-58330 GCF_000699245.1 Pterocles gutturalis
TTGCTAAAGTCCAAATAGATGACATCCACAGCCTTTCCCTCATAATATTAATATTCTTTATTAATAATGAAACATAGCTATATTCAGTGTTAAAGACTTTCTTAATTTTTTAATGTTTTTTTCAAATATTGGAGTGATTATATCAGAAATTAATCCAAGAAATCATATACACATAAAATCCAAACTTTCTGATATCATTCCAAAAGTTGCAAAACAACAACTGAATTAAGTGAGATATTATCTTAATATAAAGAATACCTTAAATTAAATGGGGCAAAAATGTCATGCTATTCTTGAAAGAAAATTAACAATTTTATAAAATGGGACCGGAATTTTGATGCGACGAAATGACCTGACTGAAAGAAATTTATATAACACTTCTTCAAGAGTTTAGTAACTGAACTTAAAAGCAGAGCTATTTATAAATAAGGAAGATCAAGCATATTCAAGGCCAAGCAGAGTGTATTTACCAGATTGTGTTACTATCACAAATCATGTTTATTTTTGAAAAAAGCCAAAAATTACAGATCCAATAGCACTAGCTGTTGAGAACGGATGTTTCGCAAAAATTGAAAAGAAAAGAATTGGCAAAAAAAAAAGTTAGAGATTTAATCCTGAAACAATATACTGTAATGAAAATACTAAAAACAATAAGTAATCTGTAGTGGAGTCTCACAAAGTATAATGATATACTACTTTCCAGTATATACATATTACCACTTTTCAGTACATAATGGCTCAGCATGCTCTTAGTACATTTCTGGGTGTCTTACAGCCTCTGTATATGGATGGGAGATGGATGGAAAAGAACAGTTTATTAGCATAATGTACAATGATATGATTCAGTACTAGTCAGTAGTAGTCTAGTGTGTGACCATATAATGAAATAGTAACACGGACAGGAAAGACTTTATTTTATGGTGAACATCCAAGTTTGCAATGTGGAAATCTGGGACAATACTTTGGTCAAGGACAGGGAAGTCTATGTATGTAGATTTCTGTGGTAGTCTTTAGGTTTGCGTATGACATTTTATTCCATTTTTTTGACTATTTAGATATTGATCACTGGAATAGCATCTGGCTATTTCTACAGAGTAGCTAAAAACTAAATCTTCTCATGTTACATATATTCTATAAGTATTATCATAATAACCAGGAATACTTCATGAACTCTGTAGTTTGTCAGGCCACTGTTTCATAACTCCATAGAAGACTTTATCATTGCTTGATGATTGGCCATTGCCTGACCTTTTTGAAAAGTTGCTTATTTGTCTTTGATGAAACTTAGTGTAACCACTTGTAGATGACCGAATGTTTAAGTCAAGTGGGTATATCTTTCCAAATATCTACAATTTATGTTAAGAAATTATCTGTTTCTAAAATCAAATAATGTTGCAATTATCTGAGTATATAGAATAAACCTGAGCATTTTGCTAATCATTTGATATTCTTAGTGAATGTGGAGACTTTTTCTTCCCTTCAAGTTCTATTATATTACATTGTATTATAGCTACTCCAGTTTGCATCAGCTATTTGCCTCACTAAATAGAGCACTAATGTGTACCAAATGGATGATAAGATTTTTAAATTATTATTACTGTAGTTCTGGTATGACTGGAAGAAGTTGAATTGCACTGGTGAAAGACAAGATTTCAGAAAAAAAGCTAAAACAGGCACTGTTACAATTCTCAGAAAGAGAGATAATGGAGGCATAGCATAGCCCCTGAAAGCAGCAGTTTAAGAAGCTTTTACAAATTTTCTGCCTGTGTATAAAAGGAAAATTATGGAAAAAACCCCACACTTTCTGTTCTGTGTGCATGTCTTGCTGGTAGTAGTGAAGATCACATTCTGAGTGCAGTATGCACACGTAGAGGTCACCACTCTGAGGGAGAGGTTTCTCTTCTGCTGGTGGATGACAGTCCCAATTGGAGCAATCTAAGAGCAATATTTGTAAGACTAGAAAACAATAATTTATTTGAATAATACAACAATAGCATAACAAGAAGAAGCAGAAGACTTCAGTTCTTCATGCAAGATTTATCTGCAATGTAAAACAGCCATAAAGTTTCTCTTCAAGAGTAAGTAGCAAAAAAATCCCATGCCTTTGTACTCTTACAATGCTGAAAAATGTATTGTGAACATCTGTAAGAATAAGTTTAGTGAATGTGACAGAGTGATTACTTCTACTCCTCACACCACATATCTTGCCATCTGTGAATATAAATTATAAATAGACTGTGACACAAAGATTTTCCTTCAAAGCCTTCCTAAATTCGTCACCGCAGTAGCCACCACATTTCTATTATGAAAACTGGCGAACTACTGCTTAATCTCATCTGTTATAAGAATAAGGTATCTTTCCCTGCCCACCTGATTTATTGCTCAATGCCTCCATGAGTAGCAATGCCTTGACCTGTCCTGCTGTGTGACAAAAATCAATGGCAGGAAAAACAATACAGTCATAATTAGAGTTGGCAGCAGCATCCACAAAAGGGTCTTTTCTTCCAGAAATACCCCTCTGGCCTTACAGACAAGAGTTGTCAAGAATAAAATCTTGAAAGGTTTTAAAGTGACCTCTGTTAAAATACAGTCCAACTAAAGTATTTTCTGATGTATTTTTTTATGACACCACATTTAGCTAAACATGCATTTAGAAAAAATATTTGAAAAACATATGTGTGAAGAAAGTAGAAGACACATTCTGCATCAGCAAGAGTCCACCAGAATGAACTTTTAAACATATATCATTACAAATTGTGTTACTTTAAGGCTGTGGCTGATTGCTATTTCTCAATAAAAGATAAATAGGTATTTGTGATTTCATTTGTATTTCCTTTCATATTAATTTCATTTTTACTAATATTATTTTATAAGCAGCAGAAGTTCGTGTTTCTTTAAGAGTACCTAAACATTTTTTTGAAAAAATAATTGCAGATCTTGAAATACACTTTTTAGTTACTGTTTTTTTCTTTTTTTTTATGTCCTGTTGGAGTTGTTTGGCAAAGGTCCTGGAGAAGAATTCTTTTGACCTGGATTTGTCATCTCCAGTGAGGATGACTGAGGATGAACTGGTATTTCTTGGCTTCTTTTTTTTTACTAATAAAGAGAAATGATCACTCTTGGGGTTAACTACATCTTGTCACATGGCTACAAAGAACACAGAGGCTTAATTCATCAAGTTGCCTTGATGTAGACACCTTATACTTTCTAATCCGCGTTACAGTCTCCAAAACATCTGCCCAGGACTAGCAGATAGGGCACACAAATATGCCCTTTTGAATGGGCAGAAGAGAAGCTAGGAGGATTAGCTAAGCATTTTAAATGGTGGTAGAAGCCTAGGTTTAAGCAGCAAATGGAACTCAGGAACATAAACTCTTAAGTTGGTGTCTACAAATGTTGGTGTCTACACTCAGAGTCGTCAAAGCTTTCTATAGATACAGTTGTACTTAATAAAGATGCTTCATTCTCACCATAGAGTGAAGGTAGTTTGCTTTCCTACTATTGGTTTATCAGTTTCACTCAGCCTGCTTGCTACACTGTAGATCCCTTAAAGGTGCACCATATGGTACAAAGTTGTGAAGAGTAAGGAGTAGGTGAGTTTAAGAATTTCTTTTATAGTCAACCTGTTCTTGACTATTCCTCAACAGGATGTCTGACATATTCACACCAACATAAATAACTCACTCCCTTGCAAAAATGGAAAAGGGTGTCCTCAGAGGGCAATTTTCAACATGACTTGAATAATGTTTGGCAGAGTTCTCCACCAGTCTCATTCAGGATTATTGGTTGTTCCTGTGTAAAGTGTCCATATGAGGTAAAGGTGATCATATATTTCTGAGCACATACATATGCATCTTACCATGTGTCCCAATTCATAGGAAGAGACTACTTTTAACAACAAGTAGTTCCAAGGAGAGGAACTTTATTAGAGGAAATGTCTCACTTTTTCTTTCTGGAAAAGAAGGTAATGTTGTATTTTTATTTTAAGAGTGTATTTTGTGGTTCAGGTGAGACACATGCTGAGACAATCTATAAAGTAAGTAGTTAATAATAATGTTCAGTGAAAGCCTATAGTATGTTCTCACAAATGAAAATAGAGAATTCCTCTAAAGAAATATATAAAGTAGGACTTTTGTTCTAACTATTGATTCTAATTGCAGATTTTTTTCAATTGTTGCAGCACTGACATGAGAAAATTTACTATTAGCAATATTTCTCCAACATTTACTGATCTGTACTTGTCATAGTAATTCTTCTATATTTTAACAAAATATGCAGTAGTGTCCACTGTTTCACAGTGTTGATTTATTAGTTAGGTGATGTATCACTTTTTGAAAATATCTCTTCAAAGACAGAAAAAATCTTGCGGTTCTATATTTTTATTGTTCCTGTGTACCTTGCTTAGCTGAGAAATAATGTGAATGCATGTATACTACTTTAGACTGCCAAAAAGAATATGATGAGTAGAAGAAAGAATAAGATTTATTTTTGGCAGTCATTACTTAGATGTCTTTATTAGAGATAGGTGTGAATACAGAAGACATCAAAGCCTGTCACAGAAAATGCAATTATTGTCAAGTCTGAAAGTTTGCTTATTCTTTGGTATAGTCTGAATGTACTGCTTACAACTTATTTCAAAGGGTGAATGCATTACGACAAAAACATGACAGAAGGCTGGAAATGAAAAGTGCGAAGAGGTGGCATGTCTATTTGGAAAAGCATAATCAGAAAACTAGTTGGAAATCTGCACATTTGGAATGTTAAGTCTAGAGAAAACTACCCTCGCAGATCTTCCACTCACATCTTCTGATGATGACTAATCACTGCAGAGGTGGCTGTATAATCACAGTAGGAGTGGAAGGATTTTGAATGCTAAAGCAAATAAAGACTGAAATGTCAGATAGGAAACTCTAAGATGTCTTTGTCTTTTGCCTTAAGGTAGGCATCCCTATGGAAAATTTGCACTAATTATTTATGAAACACACTGTTGAGTTACAAACCCACTGGTTCATAAAGAACCCTACAAAGGTCCTTACAACTGCAGGAGTATGCTGGATGCAAGTTTCCCATGACTTAGTTTTTGTCAGTGATAACTAAAGCACAAGTAATTGCCTCAGGGTAGTATTCTTGTTGAAAGGTAGGTGAGCAACATTTGTGCATCCTCATGTCCTCACCTCATCATAGGGTAGAGAAAAGATCAATAACTTAATTGGAATTTTTATTATGATCAGCTCTAACACATTCAGGATAAGGAGGAAGTTGTTTGGCTACCTTTTCTTTTATTTTGGGCTAGTATAAGAACTAATTAAATCTTGTCTCTGGATTAGAAATTTAGGGTTACAAAGTATAAGGAAACAAACACTCCTTTTCTTCTCTTCTGTTCCAAAGCTATTTTCTTTCAGTTAATGCCTTCTAACGCTTGCTATTTGCTATGTTGTAAGTCCAAACTTGGCATTTTGTTTGATCTGTTTCATGCCACAAGTAGTAATGACCCAAAATTTATAGACAGAAAAATTCACAATTGACCATCTGTTGCCAAGCAGTACAAGAATAACATAGCACTTACTTTCTACAATACTTTTAACAATGTATTAACAGCAATAATGATTTATTATGATTAAAAGAGAAGGACAGAATAAGTTAGTTAATTTAAATGAGAACTGATCACCTCCTAGTTCTTCAGGCTTTTTAAATATTGTTAGATTGTATGTCAGACTGCAGGAAGCTTTGAAAGTAAATCTTAGAAGATATATTCCAGGAGAAAAGTTTTGAGCAGTTTTGAGACATTTTTGAGCAGATTGTCCTTACAGGATAGGTATGAGATCTTCTGCATCTGCTTGTGCCTGAATCAACAGCAGAAACACTGGCTATGCCAAAAGAGTCCCATCCAACAAGATGAAAATGTAGGTTGAGGGGATGAGGCTTTTTCTCCCAGATTATTGGAGGCCATGTGTGTGACAATGCAGACAAGGGAAGCAAAGTGTAACCAAGAAGGATTTGCTGCTTCTGGCTGCAGGGAAGGTTGGATAGCTGGGAAAACCAAGATTTTCCATTGGGCTGCATAGGGAGAGCCATGCTTTGGGAAAAGGAGCTGAGAAAGCAAAGCAAGAGGTGGCAAAAATTTCTTAAACAGATTTTGCAGTGCAGAAAACATTCTATTACATTTATCGTCATAGAACTTCTTAAGAACTAGTCTGACAGGTATGGCTAAAGTCACAGTTCAGATACTGTAAGAAAAATACAAAATTCAGTAAAACTGCAGTAGACATTTGGGAAAAAGTTTTTGTTCTCCCCTTGTCAAATTCAGGGGTTAGATATGCAAGCTTTCTCTACATCAGCTCATTCCACACCACCTCATCCTCATCTCCTCTCTCTCAGACTGTTCTCCTCCCTTTCTCTTTCAGTATTCCTACAAAAACTAGTATTCAGCTCCAAACTGAGGTATCTGAGTCTAAGAGTGTGCACATAGTTGTTTACACAAAAGTTTAAGTTCTCACAAAGTCAAGGAGATTCACTCAGTATGTTTATATCAGTCAGAACAATTTCACAGTTAACTTTAGATTAGATACCTCTGTTTGGATGGATGGCAATCTCTCTACACGTTGTTTGCTATATTGACTAGAAATTCAATTCAGTTGCCAGAACAAAAATTTTTTAGTGATACTAGAGATGCAGTAGGAATCTGAAGATGTTGAAAGGAGGGATGCTGAAGATGTTGAAAGGGCTAAGTCACACTGTGAAACACTGTCCTTGCTGTATCTGAAAATCCAGATTCTGATATCCTCATTGCTGCTTGCTGAGTAGCCTGATACTTAACCTTCTTAATGAAGTTCACTATAACTTCATTAAGATACAGGGATTTTAACTTTGTGTATAGTTATACTTTATACCACTGTAGTTTTTTTTCTGAATTTTCTGTTTTTTGCAGGTTGCTGTTGTTTTTTGGTTTTTTGAAGGTTTTTTTGGGGTTTTTTTTGTAATTTTTGGAATATGTTTAGCAAAATAGGAACGACTTACATGATTCAATTTATAATGATTCACCTAGCCTTGTAATTGTGGACTTTCTTCTCAGAAACCTGATTGACAATCAGCTATATATTGCTTCAGAGTCCATTACATAAAACTGGAAGACCACAGACATGCTTTTTGATATTGCTTATGCAATAATTTATATTTGATAGGGATACTAGAAAGAACAGTCTAAACCTACTTAAAATGTTCAGAGAAGTAAACCTGCAAGTATGGTGAGATGTAAATAGCTCTTACTGGACTGAGTAGCAGCCATTTACATGTTTCTGTGTTTCTAATATCACATATTTACCTTCATTTATTTTTATTGCTTTTCTCCACATCGCACACTTAATATAATATTTTATTATGTATTTTGGTTGCTTTTTTTGTTATTTTATGTATTTTAACTTTATATAAGTCACCAAAGTAGTAACAGCAGTAATAACAAAAATAAGTAACCAAAAGATTCCTAATAGAATTTGGAGAACATCAAAAAGAGTATTTTTATTTTTAGACCTATTCCCTTAATACTTTAGTTGAAGTCTTTGGTCTGTGTTGAAACAGTTCGTACTTTGTGCAATGTGTTACTGAACGAAGGAAGATACATTTCAGGTGTGCTCTGTATGTTGGAGATCATCCGTTATTCTCAGAAATATCCAGATACCTATCAAAAATCCTTGGGTTGGCAAACTCATAGTTAAAAAAAGTTCTGAATCTGAACCTAAATATTTCTTTCTTTTCCTGTTCATGCAAGTGACATTACTGTCAGAGTCAGGAAAAACTTTCCAATAGGCATTGCTGCTCTTCAGTAACTGTCCTGAAAAAACCATTAAAAAAAGAGAAAAGTTTCTTTTATTAGTGTTGACAGTTCAGACAGGTTCTTTTTGCTATTTTTTATTCCCTTCAGGAATGAGAATTTGAAAGCAAATTATTACCTCTTTTTTTTACACAGCAAGATCTTGCTTTTTGCTAGTCCTATTGTAATCAGGGTATTTCTCACAGTGATGAAAGTTATCATTATTATAAATTAGCTATATACTTCAAATATTATCAAGATGGCTCGATTAAACTGCTTTTGTTGAAGTAAAAGAAACTGAAGTTTCTGGTGCAATGAACTCTCTTGGTCACAGACTCTTCATCATGTGTATGAGAGCAAAGAACACAAATATACCTACCTCACTTAAACTTGATCATTTGGCGGTCCTCATTGTTCATGGAAATATTTTGATTTGCATTAATTTCTTTTCCAGTTGAAATTAAAATTTTTCTACACACATTTTGTCTCATCCAAAAAACATACTGTATTTATAGAATCATAGTATCATAGAATGGTTTGGGTTGGAAACGACCTTAAAGATCATCAAGTTCCAACCCCCCTGCCATGGGCAGGGACACCCTCCACTAGACCAGGTTGCTCAAAGCCTCATCCAGCCTGGCCTTGAACACCTCCAGGGATGGGGCATCCACAACTTCTCTGGGCAACCTGTTCCAGTGCCCCACCACCCTCACAGTGAAAAATTTCTTCCTAATGTCTAGTCTAAATCTACCCTGTTTCAGCTTATACCCATTACCCCTTGTCCTATCACTACCCCCCTGATAAAGAGTGCCTCCCCATCTCTCCTGTAGGCCCCCTTCCGGTACTGGAAGGCTGCTATTAAGTCTCCTCGGAACCTTCTCTTCTTTAGGCTAGACAACCCCAACTCTCTCAGCCTGTCCTCATAGGGGAGGTGCTCCAGCCCTCTGATTAATTTCGTGGCTTTCCTCTGGACTCTCTCCAACAGGTCCATGTCTTTTTTAAGTTGGGGGCCCCACATCTGAACACAGTATTCCAGGTGGGGTCTCACAAGAGCAGAGTAGAAAGGGAGAATCACCTCCTTCGACCTGCTGCTAATTTATGATAAAACCCAGGGACCACTGCCAACGTTAGACACTTGTTATACACATTATGCTACTGGAAAATTTATTCCAGCCTCAAAAGCCTATAACCAAAAGAGGCAGTGAAAAATAATGTTATGAAATATTAAGTATCACGCCCACCTTTTACAGGTGGTAAGACAGTCAACTAATTAAATTTTCAAATGGAAGCCATAGTTTGTTATATGCATGTTTGTTCATTTACACATTGGTGAAAATACCTGACTCAATGAAAGATTACTATCAAATCACCTTCCAGCAAACTGACTGTATAATCGTCCTTTAGAGAATGTGCTTCCTTCAGACCCATTTGCATTGTGTGTTACATGGGACTGAGGCTTCTTAAAGTACTGAGTTTTATCCAGACAGTTCAAAACATTATTTTACATCAAAATAATACATTTTCTTGAAGTAATTATTTTATGGCAACTCTGTTAAAATACATATAAAATATTCTCTTCTCAGAGATATTTCTGAAACACATTTTACTCATATTTTATCTGTCTAAATTTTTGAAGAAAGAGACAAATATGGCTTGTTTTTATCCCGTTCTTCAGGATGATGAATCTGTGAAAGATTTTTGTTTTGTTTTGTTTTTTTGTTTTTAGTAAAATTCAGTGAAAAAATAACCTGTCTTGCTTCAGCTTTAGTTCTTATCATTTCATATCACAGAGTTGCAATTTAATAACCTTTTGTCTGCACTACTATTCCACAATACTGTATGTGAGGGAAGCTGATAAACAAATAATAGTGTCCTTGCAATGCATGTAGACAATACCATCAGTGGGAAGAAATTTCCCACAGATTTAAAGCCATGTATTTTTACTTTGTCTACTTCCTCATTTTCTTGACTATTTTAATTTATTTTTAAAAACTTATCTATTTCACATGTGTTTAATTTATCTTCCCAGATGCTTGATTTGTCTTTTTTTTTTTTTTTTCTCTAAGTTACTCTTGGCATTTTGGTAATGTTAAAGCAGTTCCTTTGTACATGCACTAGTTTAGGGTCTTCTGGTTTGTTTGGTTTTTTTCCCCTGCTGTTAATGGTGAAAAATTGCTACCTTTCTGGTGCTGGTAAGTACAATAATGTCAGATGTCTCCTTTGGCTGCCTTCAGACAGTGAACATTCTGTATGAAACATTTCACAGAAAACAGAATGCAGAGCCCAGGCTGGTCATAACTGCACTTCTCTGCACTCCAGGTTCCCACAGTATGGTGTAAATAGAGTGGATTGGTACTGCAAATAAAAAAAAAAAAAAAAAACAGTTTTCATGATAGTTAATTATTTTTAGAATTATTTATAGATATATATGTTTCCTGAAGCAGGGATCTGATGAACCAGTTGGCCTATGTTGGCTAATGCACAACCACGTATCACATAAAGTTTTGAGCTGCTTTAGAAATTGTCAATGCCAGTGACATTTCTTGACAACAGAACTGTTCATGGAAAGGTACCAGTTTTGAAGAAACCCTGATAGATGTGATATTTGCTTTAAGCTGCAGGCAACATAACTACAAATCTCTCCAGTTAACTTTTCATTATTTACATAAAATGAAAAATTCCCAACAAAAGGTGTTAGGTGAAGTACCTGTAGTCAAAGTAGTACCTCAGCAATTAAGATAGTCTAATCTGGTACTCTAACCTACAATTTACTAGGTCTTCTATTTTCTTACTTATTTTCTGTGGAAGATACTGTACATTACCAAAGATAAACAAAATAAACAAAAGCACCTTACTGGAAAGAAAACTGTTTCCTGTGGAGCTCTAAGAGCTGATGTTCCACTAGTATTATCCATGGGTAGGTACAGAGGGACTTTTCTATGCCAAACTAAAGCATCAAGTAAGAGAGAATGCCAGGTCCCCATGATCTAACTGCTGCAGCTAGTTCTACGATGCTTTACCCTCAGTTAATTCACTAAGTCTATGTGTGTAATGTATTTCAAATCACAATCAATATTAAAGGAGGACTAACCAATGTTTTCCATAAATATATGGAGGGGATTAAAATTTAGGGGACAGCAATGTGAAATTGTACTGAATACACTAGTGTCACACTGAAAATCTTGTAAATCCTACAGCAGGCATGAATGGAGCTTGTCATATAGATAAAACTTAGATTTATAATTGCAACAATTGCAGTTTTAGCAATCTCATCAAAATATAACAAACAGCTACAATTAATCCATTCCTATGAAACAAAAGGCTACTGTTCCCCCCTTCCCAGGATCTGTCAGGCCTTTGCCTCTGGCCTGGGCAATTTAGTAATACACAAGTATTTTTAACCTCTTCCTCCCACCTCCATGAATGACAACAAAACCCTTATAAACCTGCCTAAATCTGATTAGCTGGAAGTTTCTTGAAGGATTGTCAGATGGAAAAATCCTTCAGAAGAATTTTATGGAGTAATACCCTAAGGCTCCACAGACAGCCTGTACAGTGGTCTATGAATAAAGGAATTCATTTCAAGGAGCCTTGTGTTTAGGATCGGTGTCTGGTTAGGTTGATTAGAGCTACCACTTGATAATAGCATGATTAAGATAAAATAATGTATAAAATATAAAATAACACTGTTAAAAGTCCTATAAAAGTGGAAACAGGAACACATTAAGAGGAACTGAAAGACAAAAGAGGAGAAATGGGTAACGGTCCACATAGACATGTAGATGGCCACAGAAATACTTTGAAAAGACAAAAAAAGTCTGCATTTATACTGTCTAGACCAGGGAAGACACTCTGATAATAAAAAGAACCCAGATGCAACTCTGAAAACAAAAATCTAGTGGAAGTGTGGAATCAGAAATGATACATATTGGACATAACAACATAACATATATGTGTGCTAAAGAAGGACTTGAAAATACAAAACTATGTTACTCCGAATGTTGTATCATATGGCACCTAACTTTTTATAGGCTTTGCTAGAGATATTCTTTGTAGAAAGTTTTCCAATCCTGTATCAGTCACTGAAAAAGTGCAAGTACCATTGGAGTTTAAGCATCCTCAAATCAAACCTGAACATTTCTTTCCTCTTCATGTTTTTGTCAGAAGTGTGAGTACTCTCTGTTATCTCCACTGGAACAAGAATTAGACTCCCAAAAGCAAGACATTGGATTTTTTTATGTCGCTCTCTACCTATCATTCTATTTAACATTCCATCTTTTTTTTTTTTGATGGTTTTCTCAAGGGGAAAATCTCAGCAAACAATAACAAAAAGAAGACCACAAGTTCCTCTAGCATCACAGCAGTGTTTTGGGATGGTGAATAACATGTAAACTCTTTCTACAAATATATGCTGGATTTTTATTACATTTTCATATGCTGCTTTCAACTACTCAGGTTCTAGAAATATTGAGCAAGGCAAATATGGAAGAAATGGAGGAAAGCAAAATATCTTTTTGGTTTGCAAAGATAAAATATATCTAAAGAATGTTGTTTCTAAGACAACTGGAGAGAAAAATGTTAGGCTTTATCTGGGTGGATAATTCTTATAGTAATTTACAAGTGATGATAAGAATAATAAGAGAAGCTGTGCAGGTACACACTAATGCTGACTGAAAAGCGCGTTTGAGCACTACCAGCAGAAAACTGTGTACTTGACCACTTTTGACAACTACTACTAAAGAGTTTGAAGACATTTCTCATTGTTGATTCCTCTTTAAGTACTTCATCTACACACAAGATACGCTATCTTCTCTGAAGAGTCTTCAGATAAATAAATAACATCTAAACATGAGCAAAGGAGCCATAAAGAATAAAATAATCAGTCTTCCAAGATTTAGGAAGTGCTTCTTTTCGGCTGACACATAGTCAGATATTTAGGCCATATCTAACAGCACAGGTGCCAGAAATATCCGAGTAACCTGCTTCTATTTTCCTGTCTATATTCATACCACATCAAAACCTCTCTCAAAAAAAAAAAACATTTATTTTTCTCACGACTGCCAAGGATGTGGAGGTTTTACAAAATGCAAGGGTTCTTCTTAATGATCATATCATTAATGGATTATCTAAAGAAACTCACTGCACACATAGAAAATCTTGAAAATGTGATTAGAATGTATTGGTTTTTTCAAACTATGTCAGAAATACTGAAAAAGTTTACTCCTAACTTATTATATTCCTTTGTCAGCAAACAAATAACGTAACAGAGATAGAAAACAAGTTCAGAAATTTGGTCCACAGACAATCCAGCAATACAATTAGCTATTTAGTTCCAACAAAAGGTGCCATCATATCCTCAATCTCTTACGGCACTGCTGCTTGGAAAAATGGGGGATTTTTAACATCTCTATAAAGGACAGAGGGAGTGCTTTCCATATTATAATTTGTTATTGGATAGAAACAGCTCCAGTCTCAGAAGTAAACTTATCCTCAGTCTCCCTAACTATCTTGTCAAGTAAACTCCGAAATTTACATCCCTATTTCTACAGTTTGTTTGGGCATAGCAGCTGTTACATGACATATTTCTCATAGTTAGATCCTGACTCTGAACAGATGACATTTCAAGTGCCATTATCTCCATTGGGAACATAAAGATAGAGGTCACACAAATTATGAAAACATAATTTAGAAAAACAACTATGGTTGCCTCATCATGTGTTGTGTGTTGTTCAAAAGGAAAGAGTAACATGAATGTCACCTTCTAGCATATATAGTCTAAATTTACAGGGACCAGAGTCTGAGAGGCAATTAAATGGATTCTCTTTTTGTCTGTTTTCTCTGGTTTTTTTGCCTATATATACATTCATATACATATATTTTTACACATATTATTAAACAAGAAAGAAAAAGAGAAAAGCATATATCTACCTGTGTAGCTAATGACTCTTTCTCTGAGCAAGGGATCTATAAATGATCTGTCTTACTGACCAAAGTTAATACATTTTCTCTCTCTCCTTTGTGTATTTCCTTTAATAAATTATCTCATTATTATTATTTTATTTGAGTTTTCCTTTATTTTTCCCAGCCATAGAGCTGTAGTTTCAAGATAAAATAGTGGAAAAGAAATAAAGGAAAATAGGTAAGTGATCTCTTCAGTCTTATTTAAGTGTGGCTTCAGTAAGAGAGAAAATTTCTTTCTATGTGTGTGTTAGTGTTCCAAAACCTTCTTGGATTTTTTTCAAAGCTAATATTTTAACACTGTTGCCAGGAAGAAAAAAAATTGCAAGCACAAGCTTCTGTTATGAAAACATTGCTCTTCTAATTCCAGGCTTGTGTTTAGTGTCCCCTTGGGTGCCGTTCTCCCAGCACCATTGGTTTCTCTTCTGTTCTTGCGACTTCTGTTGATCGTGTGTGCATGGCCTCTAACCATCTGCCTGCAGTAAGCCAAGGAAATAAGCAGCACTGGTAAATACTTTTTGTGATATAAATACCACTAAACTTTGAGTTAGACAGACAAAAAATCCATGTAAGGTTAACCTCACTGTTTATAGTGAGTCAGTATCATAACGTACCTGGACTTTCAAGGCCAGTGATATCATCCCAAACCTGTACTCCTCTAGGATACATTTTTTACTTTAGGGTCATTCTATACAGAATAACTAGTTGTTATCACTGTCTGCTATTCAATGTATGTTTATATTACAAAATTATTGTAACCTTAGGCATTGCATTACACAATTGCATCACACTGAATCTTGAAGGAGTTTATGCTGCTACGGTTTGGAAAAAACATTTACTCTTAAACTACTAACATTTCTTCCCCTTCACCTCCCCTCCCCTCTTCTCCCCTACACTCTCTCTCGCCTTGCCCTTCCTTGCCCTATCTTTTCTTTTTTCCCCCCTTCTGTTTATTTGGGGTTTCCTTCAATGTAAACTGTCTGTTTACCTTTTCGTGCTGTGATTATGGGAATACAAGTGTATGGATAATAAAGGAATAAAGTTCCACTACTTTACTGAAACTGTACCAAACTATTTTTATAGATAAGCTCATGCAGAATCATTACGAACTTATTTCTCCCCTTTGTATTGAAGGCCTGAAAAATGAGAAAGTTTTCAAATGTTTCAAAAAGACTGTGGCTCATAAGAAGAAAATAAATTGTCTTAAGATCCTCTGAAGTCATGTTGAATTGTCTTAGTTTTCAAGAGCTTTTTCTGTTAATATATATCTTAATATAATAATAGTTTGGTTCTGATTCTTCAAATGAACTGCTGTGTAGATAGGATTCCATGCAGCAATAGTTTCACACTAATAACAGTAGCAATTTTTAGCACCAGTAGCAACAGAAACAGTTGCTCAGTGGAAGCTTTACAAGGTCCAGGTGAGACCTTATTTTCTAAATCTCGTTGAGAAGAATATCTGTCAGGAAACAAAAGGGAGATAATTCCTTTAGACTGCTGATACATTTGTTGGAGAAAACCTTAGCTCTGAGTTAGGATGATGAAATAGCAGCATATTTCCTTAACAGTCCAACATAAGTTTTCAGTTTACAACATATTGATCAGATCACTGCACGTGGTACTAAAATTCAATGCAAATAACACCTACATATTCCAGCATTCATAAGACTCTCCTGCCAGTTACTGCTGTTTCTAAATGGGATGGATAATACAATTTTTTCTTCAACTGTTTGCAAACAGCCATGTCAATGCTGTATTTTTCAGTTGCAAAGAGTAGAATACGTAGGCAGCATAGACATTATCATGTTAAAGTTATGTTTGTAATACATCTCAGTTATGTTATCCCAAAAATTATGTCAATGAAAAAAGTAAAATTGCATCTACTTTGTCAGACTGTGATAAATATAAGTCAAGGTAAATCTGATGTTTTTATTAAAAACCCTAGAGAAATGAATCACAGAATCATAGAATCACAGAATCATAGAATGGTTTCAGAGGGCGGGAGCACCTCCCCATTGGGGACAGGCTGAGAGACTTGGCGTTGTTCAGCCTGGAGAAGAGAAGGCTCCAGGAAGACCTTATGGCAGCCTTCCAGTACCTAAAGTGCACCTACAGGAAAGATGGGGAGGGACTCTTTATCAGGGAGCATCGTGATAGGACAAGGAGTAGCAGTTTTAAGCTGAAAGAGGGTAGATTTTGGTTGGATATTAGGAAGAAATTTTTTCCTGTGAGGGTGGAGGGCACTGGCACAAGTTGCCCAGAGAAGTTGTGGAGGGGGCAGTTGGAACCAGGTGATCTTTAAGGTCCCTTCCAACCCTAACGATTCTATGATTCTGTGATACACAATGCAACTGCTCACCACCCAGTGATCAAGGCTCAGCCCATTCCCAGCTAATGATCCTGGAGCAGGGAGAATCCCAAAACCACAATCCCAGAAAAGAGATAAGAGCCTGACTGTCTGAGAGACCAAGAGAGCGAGACGATGCTGAGAGAGGGTTAACCCAGAGAAAGAGACAACCAGAGAGAGAGAGAGAACGACTGGACAGATCCTCATCTATATACTGGGCATGATGTGCATGATATGGAACTTATCATTGGCCAATTTGGGTCTCAATCCTAAACCTAATGTCAAATCCCAGGCAAGTAATTGGGGCTGTGCTCCCTCCCAGCTCCTCCTGCACCTGCAGACACTGGCACAGCAGAGAGGCTGAAAAGTCCCTGACAGTCCTGGCAGCAACTCTAGTCAGTATGTTATCAGCCTTCTTCTCAGCACAAATCAAAAACATAACCTCGCACTAGCTGCTATGAATAAAGTTAACTCTGCCCCAGCTGAAACCAGGACACACTGTAAATAAAACAATAGAGATGTCAATTTTGGATGATAGATATGATATGAAGGCATAACACAGGTGGCCTGGAAATGGAGCAATTTATATAACTTGGATCCCTTAAAAATTAGGCACCTAGATTTAACTAGTCATACAGAATCTCTCTGAAGACAATGGGAGACAACTTCAGGAGGCAATTTATCCTTTGCTGTAGCAACTCTAAAAAATGGATGGACTTCCTCTCCTTTTCACTTCCTCTCTTATTGGTTCACTTGAACAAAACCTAAGCATTTAGCTTAGTCTAGAAATAAACTGTAGATGTCTGAAGTTAGATAAAATGGATTTCTCCTTGGTGTGTTCACCATGTACTGGTTGTGTTCCTAGCCAGAAGTAAGATTTTAAATAAACATCAGTCATGATTCATTGCTTTTATTTACTTGTTTTTGTAATAAGCAAAAAATGCTTCTAAAAGAAGAACATTTGGGTAGATGAATTTCATCTGGTATAGCCTCTTCACTAACATACACGCAGAGTGGAGAAGACAGATGAAAGAATTACATAGGCATTCATTGCATACCTATGAGAAAACATAGGAAACCTGTAGCTCTTGGTCCAAAAACCATGGAGAACAATGGGTAGGCGGTCATTGACAAGTTCAAAGTTTAGAACAAACTCTTTAAGTGCCCATACATTTTGCAGAACTACTGTGCTGTCAATATTAGCTTCTTCTTGAAAGGTTGTGTAAGAGGTTATTTGCCCTGCTTTGATCCATTCTAGCAAGGGAGATGTTTGGGAGGAGGAAAGAGGCACATCTTATTCAAAATTGCTTCAGTGGTTCCTTCTATTATGCAGATTTGTTACACTGTTCTTGCAGAATGACATTCAAAAACCAAATACTAAATAGTATGAAAATGAATGATGAGTACCAAATTTCTATCTATTGTTGAAGTTGTTTTGCTGTTTCAGAAAACTTATTGAGTTAATTTCAGCTCACTGACACACGTCTTATTTTGGAAAGGCAAAATTATCTAAGTTACACTGCATCACACACTGATTCCCCTCTAAAACTAAGAATTGACATATGTGTTTACACTGGCATCTATCTCAATACTTCTGACAGTTCAAAAATGTTCAAACACAATATGATTTTAATTCTAATATATTTATTTTCCATTTATAAAACAGGACCTCCTTATGTTTTGCATATTAAACAGAATGATTAAATAAGTTCTAACCTTGTATGTAATTTGGTGGAAAATCAGCACAATCCAAGGACAGTGAATAACATGAAAAGATGTTTTGCATGCAAGATTTTTTAAAAAAAATATTTCCAGTTGAAACATCCCAAGTAACACGTGTTAAAAAGCTTATAGATGCAAGAATTAAAAAAACCCATGAAGCCATACAATAATTAGCTTTGATGCACAGTAGGTTCTTTAAGAGCAATTAACAGGCTTAAAACACATAGAACTGATGGGTTTATTCTAAATACTATTCTCTATTTGTTAAAAAGAGTTTCTAAATTAATAAATAAATAAATTAAAAAAAAAAAAAGAAAGAAAGAAAAGAAAGGACCAAATTCTACCTACTTCAAGATTGTTGATCAAGAGGACACATGTTATGATACCACATCAGTGCTTGATGCTCTGGAGACTTGCATCTGGTAAACAAATCATGGTCACAGAACCGTTTCATAGACTGTCCTGTGATGGTAAGCACTGTTTAATTGCTAGCATGCTTAATCAAGTCTTGGGAGATGAAGACACGGTACGGGAGAGTTTTCAGACATACAGACCTGATCTGTGTCCTGCTGTTTGTTTTTAAGGCTCTGACCTTATTTAATTTAGTAATTCCTTATGTGGTCAAGGCCAGAAGTTTGTTTCCACTTTTCCTTGAAATGATTCAACTGCTAACTTCACGGCTCAGTCCTGTAATTTTTACAGAGGACAGTGTTAACTTTTCAGAATGAAGAGGGTAAATGAAAGAGACCAGTCCAAATATAGACTTCAGCCAGCTGCGCTATATGATGCAAATGTGTATCTTGGTATATAAAATGGAAAGGAAACTTTACGTCCTTGTAAATGCTGGCTAATTTGGAGGAAAAAGCGTACTTCAAAGGCAGGATAGCTCTGAAGGATCATATGGATTATTACTGAATTGCTGCTGATAAATTCCCACAAGAACTTCTTCAAAGGAGAGAAGAGAACCATTGATTATCAAGGCTCATAGTTACATCTCTATGAAACTGCTGTAAAGAACCTCTAAAAAATGTAAAAAAAAAAAAAACAACTCCAAAACAAACACCTTATTTCAGGCTTTGTAAAAAACCTTAGACTCAGCACATCATTAGGAGAAACTGCTTTGGCTTGCAAATGTGTCCAGTAGATGTGGGGGTGTGTAATGCACTAAATTCAGAGAAAACATCTAGGAAACACAAGAAATTAAATACCAATAGTTGTAATTAACAGAGTGAAAGAAGGTGGAATTTAGCAATCCTGATGATTAATATTTTGAAGGTAAAATAAGCTCTACTAAGCCCGTTATCATGGAACTTTGAGATTTGATATTTTTGTTACTCATTGAATCTACTGCATTTTACTATGAAACACCTCTTTAATGACAACTGTCAGAATCAGAACACTAAATTAGGGGGTTTTTTTTTTGGTTTTTTTGTTTTGTTTTGTTTTGTTTTGTTTTCATCTCACCCCCTGTGTTTCTTTGTTTCAGTCTCTAAAATCCACTGTGGTAACTTCAGGGTCAGACCTCACTCAGGCTTATGACCCTATTCATTACAGTTGAATAAAGACAAATCAATGTATTCCTATTCCTTTCTGTTCCTTAGTTATTCACCAGAACAAAGATGTTAAGCATACCCCAGAAACTCCAGGGCATTTCTCTTGAAAATCCATCTCCAGTAGCTGATTCTACAACCTGTTATATAGTCACGGCGTGTCTGGTCATACCCAGATTCTTATCACTTCATCAGATATTGTCTTCCTTATCAATACTTCTCTTCTTCTGCAGATGTTTTTTCCCATTTGGTCAGTTTTTTACTGATCAATTGCTGTTTCCATAAACTTTACAGGAACTGAAAAGTCAACTGTGACTATGTTGCATGGTGGTCTACAAAATACATGAGGTAAGATTTCTCTGAATTATCTGGTCTTCATACTGAAATATGCCTGTAGTAAACTAACACTTAAGCAGTAGTTAAATCAGCAGTTAACACCTCAGTGGGTTATGGCACTAATTTGTTCCTGCAGAACACATGCAGACATAAAATCCTTTTTTCCTAAACTCATATACTCAAATGTTGTTTTGTTTTTAAATTATCTAGTCTGTATGTTCTCCTTAGAAGGAAAATAGATCACTTAATATTAAAACTGCATGGAAAAATATGTTCAAACACAATTTTTAGATGAAAGAAAATATCATAATCTGAACCTGAAAGTATGAGGACGTATATGTGTGTAGCAGAGAAATTATGACCCACTTTCCAAATGAAATGGAATTTCTTAATCTTTCAGATTAAGAATTAATTTCATTTTTTGTTCTTCTCTATTTAAACTACAGATGTAAGGTTCAGTCCCACAGCTCCAGTTGTGAGCCGTCATCAACAGTTATTACATTCAAACTTTCTTTCTTTTTGTCTAAAGACTAATTGATTTTTGAACTGGCTGAATTCCAACAGGAATTGTCCCTACTTTTAGAGGAGTCAATAGACATATTATTACAGCATCCATTTGACATCAGTCTGAATGTTTCCAGTTTAATTCTAGTTTGAAGCAGAGACTAAGGCAAAGAAAATCTGATGACTGATGGCTTTTGTTGAATGTGAGATTGCACCTCATTGTCCAGTACATAAATTCCTACAAAATGGTTGTTTTCTTTACACATGTAACAATTGTATTTCAAATCGCAGTGGTATAGATTATAGAGTAGTATAATCTTAGATTTTCTTATTTGATTTGACAATACACAAATAAATTTAGGGAAACAGATTAAATCTGTCTCTCTCATATTCCGTTCCATTCACAGTGGATGTGTTACACATTTTTCTGTGACAGTTGTAAAATCAATCACACAATCTAGCATAATTTGAACCACATAGCTAAACAGGGAAAAATGTCTCTGGACTTTACTATCAATCCTTATCAATCAACAGCTATTTTGCCCAACACCAGAAAATCTTAATTTACTGTATATGGGATACTTACTGCAATGGGCAACATCTTTTAAGCCTTTCATATATTGGTCAATCTTTGAGACCCTAACACCATCCAGTTTCTAAATACTATAAAGGATATTAGACAATAAATTAGAAGGGTTCAGGATACTGTAAGGTGGGAGGATGTCTTCCTCTTTTCTACTAACACTCGCTCTCTTGCTTTCTTTTTTTCTGCAGAGATAATTTGATCTTTTATCAAGAATAGGAGCTTGGAACTTCCCCTGAGGGTTGTTACTCTCTTGCTGAAGGCTATTGCACAGAAACATGAAAATCTCCCCAAAGGGAATCCTTTTGGTATGAGACACACTATCCTAGTACAGATTAATTCCTCTTCTAATATCTGTTGATTGCACACTGATTTCCCAGTGCTCGGATTTGTTCCGACATTTTGATGGGGAAAAGAAGAAATATTGCATCGGGGGTTAGGTAGAACAGAGGGAACTACTCAGGGTTTCCAGTTCTTCTCCCTGTTGCAGTGGAAAAGCTAGTAGCAATGCCATGCATAAAGAAAAAAAAAAATATGAGATGCTAATTATAATATAGCGGGCTTGAGCTGTGCAGGATCCAACATGGCAAGGTCAAGCAAAATGAAGCAAAGACACAAAGGCAGGAGCGGGTGTGTCTCACCTACTTTAGCAGTATGTGCACCAAAGAATTTTGCTCCTTGAAAATCACATGATGCGCAGCTGCACAGCTACCAGTATATTGCCTAATTTCAGTGTGCATCCCTTTTGTAAACTAATTGGTGACATATTGATGAATATACTTCTTATGGTATACTGAAAAGATTTCAATTCATACTTACTGTATCTTCACTGTGCTTCAGCTAACATATAGCCCATTGCACCAGCCTTTTTCCTCTTTCAGGATGATTCATCACATTAAACATTAGCCTTTGATGTGGTCTTCTCACAAGGGATCTCTAAAAAATCTTATCAAGCAATGTTTACTGCACCTCTCCATCATTCTGGCAGCTTGATTTACACTGAAATCCAACAAATTAGTAAGACATGACCGTTACTTAAAAAACAAAAAAACCAAAACAAACAAACAAAAAAAAACCCCAAAAAAACCAAAGACAAGTAAACTGTTGTGTTAATCAAGCTGTATTTTTCCAAATGTGCACTCTTAAAATAGTTTCTAAGATTTAGAATTGCTGTGAGTATAACTGATCTATAACTTTTTGGAGCAGTTTAAGGTTTTTTTCAAATTATGATATTACATTTGATCAGCGCTCTCAGAATTTTTTTCTTCCAAAGCATTCTATGATTCTTTTATTCTACGATTCTACTTATTTCATAACAAATACTAATCTAGATCCAGCAGTTTCTTTTCCTAATTTTCACTTTGTTCAGTTGTAAAGACATATACAAAATAACAGAAAGGGTCTGTTATGCGTTTGGTTTTTCTAGTAGCTTAACACTTATCTAACACCATGTATGTACATAAATATATAAAATTATGTATAGAATACCATTATCATGTATGAAAGGTTTTTTTGTGGGTTGTTTGGGGTTTTTTTAACAATGTTTCATTTTATTAACACATGATACACTTTGTACATTCTTTCATACTTTCCTCCTCTTTGAAGTGAAGCCACGACTAGAGTAAAATAAAGTGTAAATAATTATGGTGGAACACTGTACACACAGACTGGTAAGCACAGAGTGTGTTCTATGAACAATACTGAGAGTACCTAGCTATTATGTGCAACTTTTCCTCCATGCATGTTGAAGGACCTTTTAATAGCAGGTAATATCACTGCCTTCCTGTATTAATAATATACCTGAATCACAGAAGGTTACCTTGCTTTTTCTAAGATGTGCTATCAGAGCAGTGATGGTGAGTGTATTACAAGGTACTACAATTTAGATTCTCTTTGTTTCTGTGTCAATGTGAAATCCTATTTCTCTCTTGCAGAAAAGACAGTGACAGCTTCATTTTTGCCTTACAACCACATAGATCTTAGGAGATGATCAGCAGCAGGCGGCCAAGTGGGTTATTCTGGAATGCGTGAAAAGGCATTAAAGACCTATGGTTACACAACTAAATTGAGCTACAAATAGCTGAGCTCCAAGCCAGAAACTCAAAAGTGAGGCTTCTTGAATTGTGTCCCTTTGTGGCTGTTACAAGTCTCTCCTGTGTGCTGAAGGTTTCACAGCACTGAAGTTCTAGAAAGGTATTTTGGGAGATGTTTTTTATTTGCCTCTTTTATTCTAAGACAAGTACAAATAAATTGTTGCTGTTTTTCTGATTTAGAAAGTTAGTCAGACTGAGAAGTATGACATTTTCAACCAGTTTAATTTACTTAATAACCCATAGTGCTAGCATACTCTAATTAAAAGCCCAGCCTATTTACTGCGGAACTTTCATTTCCAACTTTCAGATTGATGATATTTTCATCACTGAATTATGTTGTCTTACATATAGTGGCTGTTCAGTTACTGGAACGAAGTTCAGAACAGCCTGTTCTTGTAGCTGCTTAAAGAAAATGAAAGAAAATAAAGTTTTATTAATGCTTGGAATGTACACACATGTCTAGTGATAACACAGCTGTTACCCATGCAATTTTCTCAGGAATTGAAAATCCCATGATCAGTGTTCTGACCACCTTACAGACATGCTTTCTTTTATTTTTTCTTGTTTGTCTCTTCTTTCTTTTATTCTTTTCATTGCAGTAAATATATATATATATATATTGATTCCTAAATGGTGTAACTTATTACTATATTCTTTGGACTAGTTCTCTTGCAAGTCATTTTCCTTTGCATGTTACAGACACAGTCAGATTCCTGATGTAGCAAATTGTGCCTTAAGTTATTCTGGAGTTTTTTTTCCTACATTTGTTACAGGAAAGATAATCAGGATACAGCTCCCTTTTTATTTCTTCGTTTGAATATTGATCACTCTGGACTTTGGATCTTCTACCATTTTGCCCTTGATGTCCTGATTATATGTTCTCTGCCTGGACATTTTACTGCAGTATTTCAAAACTTGTGGAATATTTCTTTTTTATTTTTATTTTCATAACACAGAGAACGGTGTGGCACATGTGCAACAGCTTTATGACAAGAAACTTGCATTTTGGTTTGGATGTTGTAGCTATGTGCAGCATAACATTAAGTATTTGAATTATTGTCCCAGAGGTGCATGATATAAACTCATCATGCGTTATCTCATGGAAGGCACTTGATGAGCATACACTCCCTTTCTAGCATTTTCCATACATGACGAAAGAAAACGTGAAAAATAAAAAAAAAAAAAAAAAGAACCACTGAACATATATCTCTCTAATCTATTTGACCTGATTTTATCAAGAGCTCTTATTAAGCTTGTGCAGCTCAGATCTGTCAGAACTTCTGTTTTAAATCTCAAATCGTTTTCAGAAATAAAAAGAAATGCCTTCAAATAGATTCAGTCACAGAAAATATAAAATTTATAGAACTGAGGGAAAGACAATAACTGATGAGCTATATCTGTGTCCAAATTTCTTGGAGTCCAATGAGTTTTTGAAGAAAAGACTGCAGCAAAGAAGAAACCATTGTTAAACTGCTTTCTTAGTGCAACTACTGATCTTTTTGCATGGTCACTGTAGATGAAACTCACTCCAGTAATCATCCATTTTCTAAATAGTGTCACAGAAGTCAATATACGAGCTGACGTATAGGTGGAAGGTTGCATTCATTTTTAATTACATGCTGAAAATTGACAATAAAACTTTTCTTTGAATATGATTTAGTGAACTCTTTGAACATGAAGGTGCAGGAAAAATATAGTAAAAAGTCATTGGAGCCAGCTGCTGTATAACACGTAGAAAAATATGATACATTTTTCAAAGGAATTTATCGAAATGTGCAATAGCAGCTTTTACTGCTCATACAATGCCTTATGCGGCTCTACATATTGTGGATGCCAATACTAGAAAATATTCTGCTGAGTATTTAAAAATAAAATTGCATGGGCAGGAATTCTGAAAGCAGTTTTGTCACCTGAAGCTCAATTAGGTGAGATTTACAGGCTGAAGTTCCAGAAACAGGAGGAGGAAAAACATCGCCTAATTTCCTGTGCTTAGGATGGTTCTCAGTTTATCAAAAGTAGACATCCACCATGTAAACAATGCGGGCATCTGCATGGATCTATTGATTCAGAAATCTCTATATGTGTGCTGGAGATCATTAGGTTATGCGATAAAAGGCTTGCCTTCACACATGCAAAGGAGCACAGAATAACAGTCACAAGCAGGGGGATCAGAATAATCTAATCAGAAAATAAGCACTCTGTGCCAGCTACTGTCTCACCCCACTACAGTGGGCGGTAGAGAGAGGTCTTTTTTGGTTCCCCAAAAAGGAGTATGGCCTACATGGATTCAGACAATGACTCAAGGAACAATACAACACAATTTTATTTACCTCAGCAACTGCAAAAACATTACAGATCAACTTCTCAGAGTCAAGCACCAAGTCACACTTATCAGTAATCACCAGAGCAGCCCCGTATCCAGGTTGCCTTCCAGGTTGACCCTGGGGGGCTGGTGACAAAAGCTCAGCATCCAGGTTGCCTTTGGGAAGTGGGGGTTGGTTCTCCACCGGGGAGACAAATCCCAGCCCCCAGAAACCATGCACCACCTCAAGAGGTGTGCCTGTTGCTCAAAATGTTAACTTGCTAATGTCCGTTCACAAAAGACCTTTTATTCCAACATGCTCTGCCCAAGCTATTTGTAGACATGGTGGAGCTTCTACTTTAGAAATGTTCTGCCCAAATTGTTGAGACATAAACAACATCTGGGGGTTATGGGTAGGAGTCCATGACAGCTGCTTTCATGGCTGTCAGAGGAAAGCCATCAACCCCATCATCTGGGTACGAAACCCATTAAAATAAATCAACAGAAGCAACTCTCTGGATCACCTTTCATGCCAAGAAGGGTTACTCCCCAGAGTATGGAACTCACGTGATGTATGGGAATGTCATCGTCAGATTGTACAAGACTTATTATCTTTAGGGCAGGTAAAGGGAGGGATCAAGGTGGTTTGGGGGGAGAGCAAACATGGGAATAGAGGGGCAAGAGAGTAAAAGTGGCCAGTTGCATGTAAACAGGCTAATGGTCAATATGCTTCTCTGGTCATGTCCTGTGTCTGGATACCAGAGATTGTTCTGCCTTCTTATTAAATTCAATTTCTAACTGTTTTCCTGGTGGGGGGACTGTCTGTTCTGTGTGTGTATGAATGTGCGTGTGTGCACATGTGTGTGGGTGTGCATGCATATGGAGGTCAAAGTGCCTGTAACTAGAATCAGTCCACGGGTCACAGGTGCCAAGGCAATCCCAGAGCTGGTAGCTAAAGCAAGTGAGGTTGTGTAAATCAGTGTGTGATCACTAGTGAATATCAAGCTAGATTAGCCAGAAAGCAAAATAAATGGCTTGGAAATGATGGACTGAGGTGGCCATAGTTCAGGGTCAGATATGTGTGTATCTCTGAGGGAGACAGATGGAGAACTTGGCTACTGGAGGGACCAGGACATCCAGATCAACTTCCAGAGGGACTGTAGGATCTGGGGATTGACCGAGAGGCTTATTTGCATGTGTGTGTCTGTGTGTGAGGCAACTGGACACAAAAGGATCCAGGATCAGCTACTGGATAGACTTATTGTCCAAGGTCAGCTATTGTAGGATCCTTATTTATGAATTTACATATGCATATATTTCTCGCTAATGGACGTTCATCCTGATCAGCCAGACTGGGGAACATGATCAATTTGTCAGTGTTGCTTGTGTTTCCTTGACTGATTAATGTTTCTGTATTAAATGATCTTCATAGACAGCTTTATATATATTTGTATGGTATACATGTTCTTGCATATGCACCTGTTGGAAATATATGCTCAGACTTGATACCGGTTGGATGTGGAAGCACAGAACTGTGGCAGCCAGGCTTCTACTGGGCTGAAGGATTTGTTTGATAAGGAACAATGGAGTTTTATAGACATGAGTTTTCTCAACAGAAAAAAAAAAAAAAACAATTAAAACAGATCAAATAAACAGATTACATAAACATCTCAATTTTTTTGTTCATTCTCCTCTATAAAGCATGAATGCTGAGATAACTCAATCAAGTGCAGATTGCCATACCTAGTTACCAGCAGTTAGGTAAGGTACCCATCTCCAAAGCTATGATTGTACCTCTGAACTTCAGTGTAGTTTTCCATTTCCCTCACACTCCATAGGAGACACATTGTCAAAGTGTAACACATCTTATCCTAACGTAGATGCCTATAACACTTTGTGTGAGCTATCTTCTGGACATTCCTAATTCCTTCCTTTTGAGGATGAAGATTGCCTAGAAAAATAACTTTTCTAGAGGTACTAATTTTAAACAACTGAAAAAGATGATCAACTGTTCCCAAGACCCATGCTTAAATGCTTGCCACTGAGTGTTCAGGTGACAACCTCTGTTGCTTCATTTAAGTTATTAAATGGTATGACTAATTATCTTTTTTATTGTTATTTAATATACTCTATGAAGTAGAAAACATACCCTTCTAAAATATTGCTTTCTGCAGGTTGAGAATTCTAGATAATGCTTTGTGATTTGTGTTTTATTTTTTGGGGGATCCTATGTCCCTCTTACATCTACATTAAGATCAGTTACTGTCATGTTTTGTTCTCTTGCTAAGATTTCCTGCATTTATTAATTAAAATATTGCCTTGGACCACCACATATTATTTTCTATCTTGTTATTTCTTCTTTTTATGCCTACTACTGCAGTTCTGGCTTTGAAGAGCTTATTCATAAGGACAGTAACCTTGCTATTAATGTCAGACCCTAGTAACTGGAAAAAAATAAACTTTGGAAAAATATATGCCAGACTTGGAAAGACTTTTTATAGGGACAGAAAACATTGTTCTTAAACTAAGGGTGATGTCATTTCTAATTTTTCTGTCTGTAAGACAAATCTTCTCAACAAAGTGATTATATAAATTTTTTAACATGGGAAAAGCAGTGTAGTTTACCTAAACCTCTTTCTTTGAAACAGCTGAGCTTGACAAATAATGAACTGGAATAAAAAAAATTCAGCCTAAGCCCTGAATGTCTGACACACTTGTAAGCACCTGAAAATAGGGTTCTATAATAGAAAGTGTTAGACAGTTTCAGTCATCATCCTTTCCTCAGTGAAAAAGGATGTAGAGAAATGTTTGAAAACACTTGGAGGGACCTCTGTTCATTTGAAAAGAACTAAGAATAAAATGAGGAAATACAAATAATGTACTTTTTTACTTGGAGAATAACAGTAATTATAGTGAAATAATGAATGCCACCTGTTGGGGAGAAGAAAAGAATGAGCAGCCCTGGCTAATACGCTATCCTACTAAGGGTGAATATTGCCTGGAGCGAAACCCAAAATGAAGGAGGATATCCTGTAGGTATTAGCCAACGTAACTGGACATACACTTATGGTAGTCATTGCCTTACTGATAGTTGCGCACCAATTAACTGTTCTCATGTTGGCCTAAACTCACCATTCCTCTTCTGGCTCTGACACTTGTTTAACACAAGTGCTAACTCTGGAAGGGATGGGCATCGGTAAATGAAACTGGATATCAGAAGTAATTTTCTTCCTTTTGGTCTCCGATTAATAAGACAAAATATTATATTGACTGTACCACAGAATGTTACAATACCAGTGTTAAATGTTGCTGGAAGAATGATGCTGGTGCTTGGTCGTGTAGAATTGTGGACTTAAGGTCATTATTTGATCTGTGGACACCAAGCCTATATAAAGTTGCCTGCCAATTTGTCTGGAGTATGTTATGTTGGGGTGGTCCATCCTCTATTCTTTTTGCTTCCAGGAGACAATGGTGACTATTTGGGTATCAAATTATACAATTTAAGTCAGAATAAATGATCTATTGACACTGCCCTAACAAATGGAAGCACCCAAACTTGGGGAAAGAACAAGTGGACTCCTCAACATATCATACAACATTATGGACCTGTCATGTGGAACCCTAACGAGTTACTCAGTGGAGCAGGAGAGATCATTTACAATTTGAATCAGATTATCCGATTGCAGTCTGTGTTGGAAACAATCACTAATGAGACTGCTTGAGCCTTAGATTTATTAGCTGACCAGGCCACACAATTTACCAGCACCACCTGGTTTTGGACTACTTGTTAGCTGAAGAAGGAGGAGTTTGTGGTAAGCTAAATGATTCTGATTGCTGTTTGAAAATTGATGATAATGGCAAAGTTGTCAAACAAATTACTGCAGGAATATGGAAATCGGCCCATGTTCCTGTCCAGATATGGAAAGGTTGGGACATTGACTTACTTTCCTGGCTCCCAGGTGGTCCCTGGGTGAAACGGATCCTATTTTCTTGTTATGTGGTTTGGCCTTGCTGATGTATTTGCCATGTATTATTCCATGTTTTACTCACTTGATTCAATGTGTTGTAACCAATATGCAATTTGTAACTGATGTCACACCTGACGGTGTTAAATTAATTCGAGGTGCATGAAAACCCACGTCCTCAGTGGTGCAAATTGTTTAAAATGCTCTTTTCTAGCCTTTTCTATATTGCTGTCCTTTCTTGGGCCACCTATGGGTCTTGGAGCAATCTTTGAGCCATGGGGTGGTGTGAAAGACTGAACTGTGGGACGTTTGTCTCGAAGATTGCTTGGAAACTGAACTGTGCCCACCACTGGCATTGCATGGTGAAGCCAGCCTGGTGTGGTGTGAAGACCGCCACCACGTGCTGGGACATGCGCAGTGCACCGTGAAGGAGTACGCAGCAAGTGCGTGTACCCCAATGGCATTCTTGAGAGGGGGTGCTGGACATGTCAGATGTTTTGGACGTGCCGCTGCCATGGAAACCCTTGGCCCGATGGACTTTCTCTGGACTGGCTATAAAAGCCCACAGGAAAGCACCCCCGAACAGTGTGTGTTTTGGTGGCATGTGCATTTGGGGAGGCATGTGAGCAGAGGTGTGAGTGTATGTATGTGTGCGTGAGGGCGTGTGTTCACCATCTGAGGCCTGTGGATCATCAGAGTGTCATGGGAACTTGGGTGGTAACTGTTTCTTGCCTCTCTATTCCGACTTCTTGCTTAATTTCTACATTTATTGAACTCTTTCCTATCACTTTTACGTTTTATTGCTGTTAATAAAGTTGGTTCAGGTGTACGGTATCTGACCTCGTTTGGTCTTAATCTCACTCCTGGGATCACATCAAAACCTCCCCGACTTTGGATTGGGACATTGCCTTACTTACATATTTGGATTTTAATTCACATGCCTTTTCCATATTTTTTTTTAAATGAAAATAATCTGAAAAATTTCTAATGATCATTCATCACCATCTGAAATTCTGAAGAGACACTGCAAGAGCATTGAATTTTTCCATAAAATACCTATATATTTTATATCTCCTACAATGTGTTAAATGAGATTGAGGTCCTGAGAAATGGTTTTGATTGTTGTTGCTGTTTGTTTCTAAATACAGTGTTTAGTATTTTATTTTTAAGATAAAATGGAAATATCCAGATGTGCACATTTTTTATTGAGCAGCTGTGTTTGCTCTGTATCCCTTGTCTTTCATCAGTTCTTCTGTTCCTTATTGCTTGTTGCATTGCTTTGTTAGAGCAGATCTAAAATTAGACTGTAAAATAAAGCAAAAAGAGGTCTTGACAGGCCTACTTCCTTAAGTGGCAGTACAAAGCTCAGACTAAAGGGGATAAAACCAGAATTCCATCTACCCCGTTGGGCTAGTTTTGACTCAGAGTTAATTTTCTTCGTAGTAGCTGATGTGGGGCTATGGTTTGAATTTGTGATTAAAACAGTGTTGATAACACCGGGACCACTGAGCCATGCTTACACAGTGTCAAGGCCTTTTCTGCTTCTCACATGACCCCACCAGTGAGGAGGCTGGGGGTGCACAAGAAGCTGGGAGAGGACACAGCTGGAACAGCTGACCTCAACTGAGCAAAGGAATATTCTATGCCATATGATGTCATGCTCAGCATATAAAGATGGAGGAAGAAGAAGGAAGGGTTGGATGTTAGGAGTGATGGCGTTTGTCTTCCTGAGTAACTGTTATGTGTGATGGACCCCTGCTTTTCTGGAGATGGTTGAACACCTGCCTGCCAATGGGAAGTTGTGAATGAATACCTTGTTTTGCTTTGCTTGTGTGCATGGCTTTTGTGTTACCTCTTAAACTGTCTTTATTTCAGCCCATGAGTTTTCTCACTTTTAGTCTTCTGATTCTCTCCCCAATCCCACTGGGGGCAATGAGTGAGCAGCTGCAAGGTGCTTATTGGCAGCTGGGGTTAAACCATGACACCCGTTGTTCTATTTCTAAACAATGGCTGAATAAGAAGATGGAAATAGAAAACAGGAAATATAAATACAGAGGCAGTATCAAATAATCTTCCCTTTTGTACAGTCTCACATAATCCAACAGTCAGTACCTTAAGTACTGTCAAGGCTTGGGTTAGCTTCTGTAAATTACACTGTAACTGTTATGTAATTTTGACTGCAGTTATGACAGTTTATTTATGTCAGTAGAAGTGTCACTGAGTACTAGTAGCAGAGACTCTGGGCTTAATACCTTCTGGACATGTCCATTATGGATGATGACATGAACCCAGATGACTGTTGTAAGTCAAACAAATTTCAAATTTACCATAGATCTGCAGCAAGTCTATGTCTTGGAACCTGGAAACTCTGAATACCCTGGATCTGAGGATATCCAAGGGTTTCCAGACTTTATAATGTTAACCACCATCTGAATTCCTGTTGCAGACTGGTTTATCTTCTGAGTTACTGAAATTCTAAAGAACCTCAGCTCTGTCAGGTTTCTCCAAACAGTATAATGTGCTATACCCACACCAAAGAAGTAAGTGATGCTAGAGGACATTTCCAGACCTGGATCTTGATCATTGCCCTGTTAAATTCTTAGAGCAGTCCTTGTCATGTGTTTTGTCTAGGCCAACTAATACTTTCACAAAGAATCTCTGGGTCAGTGAACGTTTGAAACAGATGGTTTGGATGCAGCCAACCTGCACTGGAGATTAAGAGGACTGAATTGTATGAACAACCATAATTCCTTGAGGGCTGACCTCAGTTTTTGAGAGCGGTCCCACATGCCATCTTTTTTCTTTTCTTTTTCATTCCTTAACATAGACAGAACTACAAGATGTTCCACATAAAAGCCCCCATGACTGAGGATTTAAAACCCACAGCACAGGTCACTATACTTTGCTGCTGCGGCTTCTGTGCTTCTTATTCAAGGGGGAAGAAAATCTAGAGAGGCATTTTGCAGTTGTATTCTAGCTCCTATCCTGAGTGAGTTTGATTCTGATGACTGGTACCTCACAGAAACTGATCCATGTCTATGAGTTCATTGAGGTGCTACATGCTTTCCCCTGCTGTGTTGAGAAGCAACTGTGGAAAGGCCTTATTTGTTCTGGATCTCTGTGTGTACAAAATGCAGCTTTTGATAAGAACTATTATAGCTGCATAGCTGACTTCTCACTGTTCAGCTCTGCCTACACTTTGTGTATAGAGCACCTTCTATGATAAAAAAGTGGGTTTTTTTCATTTATTTTTTCTACTGCAGATGAGGGAGTTCAAAAGACAGGCTAAAAACAGTGGCATGATATATGTGCCCGGGTCAACCAAGAGTAAAAGCTGTGAGGACTAAGTTGCAGGGAGTTTGTGTGTCGGTGCTAATGGAAAAACAAGGCATTATTTTATGCAATGTATTTACGCAGTCAGCTGTAATGTCTAATAGTTTTTTTTTTTTTTATAATCCAGTATTGTTTCTCCCACACACTACATCTACTTGATAAAGTGAGCATGATTTTTTTAATTTGAGTTTAATGGTGTAGTGCAAAAAGAGGAACTTGTTCACTGCAAAGGTGTTAGCTAAACTGTGATTGTGAGCATTCAGCTATGAGTCTCTGGGTTCCACAGTCACAGTTCAATGTAAATACATACTGCTGCTAAAAACTGATCCTTTAGGGGAGTGGTGGGCAAGGTTAATTTTCAGCAAAACTATTTACCTGATATAGCTCCCAGCAACAATACCAGTGCCAGCACACAGGAAACAGTGGGAATAAACATTTGAAAAGGCAAGTAAAATTATTTTTATAAGGAACTCTTACTTATAATACATTGAAAAGTATGGATAGATTTCTCAATATTTTTTTTTAATTTTACCTTCTTTTCCCAGAATCAAAATCTTAGTCTTTTAGTGTTGTAATACTGTATATCACATTTCAGATTTTGTTGTAAGTTAGTTCACTCTCCTTTTTAAATAGATTATCCTTCTGGTTTCCTCATAGCTATTCTGTCTGGCAAGTATAACAGGATCATGGCTAGCATCTCACTGTCCATTCTCATTTTCCTTCCTATCCTCTTGCTTCATAGGAGATGACAGACAAATAACAGCTTCACTACAAGCTACAGTCTGGTCCAAATAGGTTGTCACAGAAATGAAAAAAATCTTACTATCATCAGTAGTTAAAACAGGGTTACAATGATCCCTCAGGGTATATTAAATTTTATTCTACAGACCTAAATCCCAGTATATTAAATGGTACACGAGTTTTACAAAATGTTGTTTATTTTGTATACTTACATAGATATATAATTATATATGCATTGGAGAAAATACGTTAGATGACATTATTATGACATTATTATAACTGACATTGAAGTATTTCCTGACTTCTAAGAGTGTAACTCTACAACCTTAATGTTTTATTGCGGTGTTTTATTGCATTTAATATATCATCTTATGTACAGATAGGGCACTGTATTACACATTCAGTGAATCAAACAATTTCTTATTTATAGATTCAGTAAACTCACTTTTGACCTGCTTTCCTTCAGGCAGTCTAATTAGACCTGGTTTTGGAAGGCATTCAGCTTGGTGACTGGTGACAGTATTTTAACAGTGGAGTGGATTACTTCATTCAGTGGATATGGAGATTCCAAAATCGGTGTTTGTGAAGTTCAGCAACAATAATTCCTAACCATACTTTCCTTGTAATCCCAGTGGTAAGATGGTTACAGGACAAACTAATTAATTTTATTTCCTAAAAACATTACATTTATATTAATATTTAACACTAAGAAGGCAACTGGTGGCATTTAATTTCTGTTCATCAAACTCAGAAAGCAGTCATTATGTAACAGTTAAAAGCATAATAAAAATAATCTACATTGGTTGATTTTATAATTTGACAGGTCATTTACATACAATCATGCAGTGCCTTGTTTTAACAAGACCACCATTTTCTTACAGTGAAAACTGCAAGAAAATAAAGTTTTATCTGAAACTGATCAAATCCTTTTATAAGGAAGTTATTTTACGAATATATTAAAACCCCTGAAAACTAATGTCTTCCTTGAATGTAGTCAGGTCTGATCAAAACAGCAATAATTACGAGATTCCAAAGGAAATCAAAATGAAGTGAAACAGAAACCTCTTCCTTGTGGGATCTCCTTCCTTCTGATTGATCAACTTCTCAGTCTTGTGGGACTACTAAAATTTTAGATGGAATTAGAGTAATACAGGCAATACCTCTAGATCAATACATACATACATTCTTTGTGTGTACGGTCAAGTTTTTGTAGACATATTGCTTTCTTGTGCTTCATTATGTTCCTTATTTTTTCACACTATATTGAGTACTGGATTGGACATAGCTTTTTTTGTGCTGATATCAGACTCAGTTTCTGATTAGTGACAAAGTTTCACAGCTGCAACAACATAGAAACACTGGGGGAGTATTAAATGGTATTTTCCTTTTACCCACAGCCATAGAACAGAAGACTTGCTCTTTTTACATGTTTTTTCACAATTCTCCAAGCAATTTTTTTTTTTTTTTTTTTTTTTTTTGTCATTGCAGCAAGAATTTCCTTAAGGAGATTTTTTAGACATCTTTCCACTTGTATGTCCCAGGAAATAATCAATAATCTTCAAAAAACTAAATTCAGATCTGTATGCCACATCACAGTTTTACAAATAGCTAAGATTAAATCTGAAAATAACCTAGTGAAAGATAGAAATCAGCACTGATGTGTAGAAAGATTCATTTTCTTCAGTCATCTACGAACAATGTATCTCATTCCTAATGGTGCAAAAAATAAATATGTTGGCCAGACAATATTCTGAAGTGTGAAATATTTACTTTATGACTGTGTTCAATCTGGAACGTCTTTTGTAAAGTTGGAAATTGTGTTTGATTGGCGTTGGAGTAGAATTTGTTCGAGCACGACAGAAGACTGGACAAAGACATTTAGATAAGTAGTGTAATTACAAAGTGGCTTAAAAAAGATCAAACTTATGTTTGGAAGATACTGAAGGTGTTCATTAACAAGGAAGTTCAGTAAATATCGTGTTTATACTACCAGGAGATCAAGAAGTCAATTTCCAATATGTTGTCTACACAAAAAGTACTGATTATGAATCAATAAGAGGGTATGTTCTGTTTCTGGAAGGTTTCTGAAATATTTTTGAATGGATAAAAAAAATAGTTGAGAGAGTTTACAAATTTTTTGGGCAGTCATTAGGAAAAAGCTGGGTGCAAGGGAGAGCCAGAAACCTCAAATGTGAGGTAACAAAAGCCACACAACTGAGTTTGTGTGATTTTTGATTCTGAGACGTTCTTTCTCCTCTGGTGTTTGCAAGCATTAGTTGGCAGCTCTGAGCCATCCCCGCCTGGTAGACCCTGCTAAATTAACAGTTAGATTGTGTCCTTCAGTAATAAATTGCATACAGAGGTAAGAGAGAAAAAGACCTTTCTTGATCTTCATCTTTGAGTCAAGTCTAAAGAGTACCTGACAAATTAATGTCCCTCAAAATCCTTCCATGCACTGGAACTGGAAGGGAAAGGACATAGCCAGGTGTAAATTTTTTTTTCAGTTGCATCAGCAGAATTGGATAATAAAGAAGCATAGTAAAATGCTTTCCCAAAACAAATTACTTCCTTCAATCCTAGAGAGGTGTTAATGGATGTTAAGAGCAGGGCCACCTCCTCAAGCTGCTCCAGCCCAGGACCCCTCCTGCCTGGCTGCTGGAGCCCAGCCTGATGCCCGGCGACTCAGGCCTCTGCCCAGCCTGAGGGACATGGCTGACACTTTCCCATTTGCAAGTTTAACCAGCAGCAAAGCTGAGCGCTTATGCCAGGGTCACAGGCACAGATGCATGCACATGCATGCACACAGAGGACACCAACAGCACTGGCCACAGTCAGCCACAGACAAGGCGCTGCCTTCAACAGCACCCACACGCAGGACTCACACCAGACACAAGCCCAGACAGCCACGTGCCCCTGCTCCTCTTGGGCTGGCAGAGGCAGAAGGTCACTAGTGCAGAACACACACCACATCTCCAGGTTCACATGCACACTCACATTTGTGGATCCCATGAGCACTGGCACAGCCCCGCTGCCCGCCCTGTGCCCCTGCCCAGATCCCAGCCTCTCTTACCTGCCCCATGGGTCCCTGACTTGCTGGCTGGTCCAGCTGGGTGCTCGCTGCACACAGGCAGCATTCACACATCCATCTCACAGGCACCCCACACCTATAGGTCCCCCAAATACCAGCACAGATCCTCTGATGGTCTGATAACCCTGCCCAAATCTGGGTCCCCTACTCACTGGCTTGTCTAGCTTGTAGTTTGCCAGTGAACATACACACACACACCCCACACACACCCAGTTTGTGTGAAGATGGAGACACTTGACACTCTCCTCCATCAGCCAGCACCAGTCACAGGGGCTGTGACCCGCAGTCCTGCTCCAGCTGCCAGTGTTGAGCCCCTCACTCATCTCACTCGCCTCGGTACCCCTCACAGTTGGTTTTGGGAACACACACCATTTCCACTAAGGTGGTTGGGAGTTAAAGACCCCCACTGGCTCCAATAGCTGATGCTGGGACCCTCATGCACTCCAGTAGCTGACACCACAGGCCACGGAGCCCACCCCCCGATTGTCCAGTGTCTGGCACCAATTTTCACTCACAGACACACAGGTTTCTCCAGCAGCTGGAACTGAGCTCTTGCAGCACACACACATGCGATAAGAAGCAGGATTGCACAGAGACATCATTAAGAAATTATTTAATAAGAAGATATAAGAAGACGGGACAGATTGCAGTGACTAGGTGCAGGGCTCAGTCAGGCAAGGATACTGATAAGCCTCGTTTTACATCCTTTTCTGTCTATTCCTCCTTTGTTCCTACTTGCTCCCCCTTCCCTTGCACACTGCCTCATCAGTTGGCACAGCCCCATCAACTCCTTCGGACATCCTGGACCTTCATGTTTGAATCCTTATCAGTTGAAAAGCCCTGTTTTGCCTGCAGTTTCTTGGTAGCCTATCAACTAGTGTGACTGACCAGGTTTGGTTTTGGTTACTTCGTTTATGCTTATTGGTCAGACTAGGGAAGGGAAGGTTGTCTCCTTCCCTTTTCCTCCCAGCTGAAAACTTCTATGCACTTTCACAGTCCACATTTCCTTACCAATTACTGCAGCTGACTGGGTTTGTTTTTATGACGACCCCCCGTATAATTTCTTTGTCAGGTTTGTCTCTGCATGTTCGGGTTCATGGCTCCTTTGACAAGATATCCTTGAAGAAGCAGACACTCTCCTTACACATACTCTTACAGAGAGAAGTGTGAAAACTTGTGGAATTGCCTTTCCTTCCCTCCTTCTTTCTTCCATGGTCATCCTGATACAATCCATCTTTCTAAGCTATGTTCTACTAATCAGAAGACAGTGGCTTGGTGTTACATCAAAGTAACATTTCTTTAATGCGTTTTTAAAAAAACAAAGGCTCTAAATAAGCTTTGAGGTAGTGATGAAAACAGAGCAGAAGTTGGGGTTTGTTTTTGCTTGCTTGTTTTTTTACAGTTCCCAGATCTTTCTCTTTTGGTAGAGAACAAGTCACTAAAAACTACTCTCCTCCATATGTCAGAAAAATATGTAAAACTAAGACAGTTAATTGTTTTTCCATAATTGGCTTTCCAGAGACGTCATTCATTTCTTTAAATCCACAAACATTTGAAAGGTTGTGGCCAGGTGGACTACATTTGCTGAATGTGTCTCCATGGAGTACATTGTATTCTCAGGATGCATGGATTTTCATGTCTAGCACACATTAAAGCTCACTTACGAAAGTGAGTAAATAACACAGTATTTTTCATCAGTGACTATTTCTGTGGCTTTTATGAGTGTGGAGGAGACATGAATCATTTAAATGTTTTTTTTTTCTGAAGCCCTAATAACTAGGTGTTAACCACTTTGAAGCACCATATAAATGTTTAAAAAGCAGAGAGCAGTTGTTTGTGCTGTCACACCAAAATTCTTAGCATTGCAACTACTCTCTCTGTAACAATGCTGTAAACTTCTTTTTCTTTGCTTTCAGAGACAGGGGTTATTTTTCTTCCCAATTTTTTGTTGCCTAGTTGTTTCAATGCTGCACTCTACTTCTAATGTGTTTATTTCAGTATACACAGTATAATTTCCATACGGCTCTGCTTTTGATGGCAATATGAGTCACTGATAATGATAGGTGAAGGAATAGTCCTTTGAATGTGCCCTCCTTTTTCTAAAACTGTGGAGGAGTCAATTCTGGCTACTATTTTCTTACAGGCTTTTATCAAAATAAGGACTACAAAAGTACAAAGAGCTTGTTCTTATAACCATTTTACAACTCTATGTAGCTCGTAGAATACACCTGAAAAGACAGAGTATTATAGGGATATTTTGATAGACATCTCTGGCCACCAGGCAACAAAGGATAAACAAGCAGATAATTTTATTCAGTTATGAAGTCAGTCATTTTATTATGCAGGTTTATGGGGACATGTGACATTCTCTGTTAGACGAAGTCATCCAATAGCAGAAAACAGAAACTTCTCACCAACAAAAGCCCTGTCTCAGGTATACATGCATATCTGTGTCATACTTGTTACATGTGCTTGCTACTGAAAAGCAGCTCTGTTTTTTCAGGTATATTATCTACTATAATAAACATATTACTTCTCCCTGTGAGGTCTGACATATATTATCCTCAGACAATCATAGATGCAGCAACATGACTCATGTAATTAGACTGCTGAGACCAACATTGTATTTGCACAGAAGACCATTTAGGGTCTTCTATTGGAATTGCTAACTTCTTTCAAAAATTTCTCAAATAGCACTGTACAGTGAGTCTGTAAACCATATCTCCAGTGGTCATCTGTATACCACCACTCTGAGTGGTACCCAAAGAGCTGCCTAACTTTCCCTTCACAAAATTAACGCTTGTGTTATTACTGTGAAAAGATCTCACCTAGAGCAGCAGCTAGGGAACTTGAGTAAGATGTACAGTTGGCGAAGTGGCCCAGAACATGGCAAGTAGGAGAAGACCAGGCAAACATTATAAGATTCAGCATTCTGGAGTCCAAGTTTGTGGCATTTGGTTACTGTTGTGTATGTAAAGGGGCTGCATGGTAGGTGCACAATTTTTTTGTGTAGTTTTACTTTAAAAACTAAGGCAATTTCTTCAGTTTTGCTCTGATCCACCATCATCTTTTTCACTTATTTGATGCTGTGTCCTTATTTTCTCTTTTTCCACTTTTTTTTCTTTTTTTTTTTTTTTTTTTTTGCTATACTTGCAGCAGATCTGAAAGCCTGATGTCCTGTTCCTGGTTTTGTGGAAAGTGATCCCTTGTGCTGATAATACTTCATGTTTTTCTTTCCTCAATTTTTTCCTTTGTAATAGATATCTTAGGCCAAGAGTGATAGTGGATGGAATGACAGATAGTCTCTTTTAAATATATAGTTTTTCTCTAGTCTGTTTCTGCACAAATAGAGTTTCTGTTTCTGTTCTAAAGAATTTTCTCCGCTAACTTGTCTTTTGCATTTCTTTAACTTTGTAGAAGGTTAAGATTCTACTCTATTTCATCTTTTTTCTGTTCTTTTTCTTCAATCCTAAGGAAACATCTCTTCATACACTGATCAACTCTCATGGTTATTTAAAAAAAAAAAAAAAAAAAAAAAAAAAGTTTACAACTTCAACTTTAGACCTAACCCAAATCTTATTGAAGCTAATAGGAGCTTCATCACTGGCCATTTGATATAGGTTTGTTAGATAAAATTTCACAGGGATCTGTGATGTTTAAAGAGTCAAACAGAACTGATTTTAGCTGTGAAATAGGTTTTTCTGGACTTGAAAAACTTAAGCTTTACAATTCACTTTATATTTCTAGAGCAATAAATCAAAGAATGATTTCTCTATGAACTGTAGTACAAAAGACTAATGAATATCTTATTTTCATTACCCACTTTATGTGTTAATAGGATCTAATTTCTGCAAGCATATGGAGATATATTTAAATACTGAATTAAGTTTTATTTGCTGTGTTGCTATTCACTTCTCATTTAATATTACTCTCTTCTGATTTTACTATAAGAAAAGAATTTTTATAGAAATTCCAAAAATAGGATATTATTTAAATTCAATTTACCATAGATATTTAACACTACATTAAATATCACCACAAATTGTAAACATTGTGCAGCACTGAAAGACACCAGAATGACTGCATTTTCACTAACAAGATACAAACTGTGTTTAAAGATAATTTGATATGGTCAATTCTCCATTGTATGAAGTTATAGCCACAGAGTGAAACCAGTGTGCTAATACTGAAACTGGCAAACACACTGCAGTTACAGGTCTAGTGTAGATCTCTTAGTTGACATTTGTAATCTTTCTTAAACACAACCTGGACCAAGCACAATTACTCAGATGTCTCCATACTTCATCCTCCAAGATGGGATCACTATGTTGGCACAAGGATCAAGCCAGTCTAGCATTAAAACTGTGCTGCTCTCAAGATAACAGCTGCAAGTACAGGGGACCACAATGAAAGAAGTTTTACTGTGCTTTTCAGCCTTCAGGTAATGTTTCATGGAGTTTATTTTGGTCCAGCGGGATTTAATGTCTTGGCCCCTATCTAATTAAAAATAACTAAAAGGTCTTCCAAGCCCAAGTGTAAACAGAAAATGATACAGCTGTATTTTTATAGCTCTGTAATTAAGCTAATATATAGCCAGCTCAATATCTTTATTTCTGTGAAACATTTAATAAGATATACCTCTCACAAATAATTTAGATATTATTCTAGTAGACAATATAAAGAGTGAAAGTATGTATTGAGGTAGAAATGTTTAATAATAGCAACAGAAAAAAAATAATAAAAATTGAACTCTGAAAGTAGAATAAAACATTTCTAAATTAGCTACTATTATGTAATGTACAGAAACCTGTCACCTCCTTTGATGAGCTGCGTGGTCTAGTAGTTGTGAATTAAGGCTCCGCTCATGCAAGTTTTCTGTGTTTGGATCCATCATGACCTGTGACTTCCAGGAGATTCCCAGAGGGCTTAAAATAAACAGGTGAGAGTTCAAATAGATGAACAGTCTGTCTATCAGGTAATATTGCCCATTTGCCTTTGAATGTAAACTGTCACATCTGTTTCAGAAGGCTGTTAGTAGCTTGAAATGTTCATCTTCAAGTCCTGAAGTTAGAGCACGAAATGGAAAACTATGGGTTCACTCATTATTTCCACCCGTAAAGCAGCAAGAATAGGCTGGCCTCTTCTGAACTGAATGTCTTATATATAAGAAAGGCACAAGTTAATTTCTCTCATTTTTAGATGGATTACATAGAATATGCAGCTATGAGCAAAAGAAAATAGCAAGTATTTCAAGCCCTCTATCAGGATGACTTTTAGCAAAACATTTGCTGAAGTGTATCTGGTCATTAGTAAAGTGTAGCTATGAAAGCCTAAGTACAGAAATCTTTCTATCTTGCTAAAATTAACAGCTTCCTAATTATACGTTTGTCCAATCTGTGTTGTCTTGTAAAAGTATCCTGATTATATATATTTTCTTAATAATGGATCATCATGGGTTGCTGGGCAAATCCTCAACTTAATGATCTTTAAAATGTCTGTTGCATTGAAGACATATTAAAGAAAATTATTGCAGCTACATTATGTTATGATGCATAGAACAAGTTTATGTAATTATGGATGTTGAGTGTTCAACTCACATTCACTGTCTACTCCAAACACTATGAAGAAAGATGTTAACACTATGTTAAAAGAAACATTAAAACATGGGAACAAGCAAAATAAAACAATCTTCTCTTTCAACACAGTAAAATTAAAAAATTGAAATCTGGGGGGTTTTTTTGGTGGTTTTTGAGGGGTTTTTTTTGGTAGTACTGACAGTGAAATAATGTACTGGGTATTTCCAGGATAATAAAAATTTTACAAGATAATCCTCTGATCACCACCTTTTACATGACATGCGTCATTCAGAGTAAAGGATGAGCTATTAATTTCATCTTCTGTACTGTTTTACCACAAAATAAAAGAGGCTCAAATGTAAGTAAATTTAAAATATATCCCTTACAATCACAGATGCATGGCTTGTTCATTTATGAGCATCACCTACTTTAAATCTCTTTCTGGGGTTCTAGACGTTATTCTGACAGTACAATTGCAATTATGGCTAAATTCCAAGTGATTTCTTCTCTACATTTCATTCTTTTCTTTTTACCAGTAGTTAAATACAGTACTTCTTTTTGAAGGAGGATAAAAAAGCCAGGAAGGGTTTCTGTGAGTACATAGGCGAGAAAAGGAAGACTGGGGAAGATGTGGGTCTGTTGCTCAACAAAATGGGGGACCTCATTACACAGGACATGGAAAATGCTGTAGTAATAAACGCCTTCTTTGCTGGTCTTCACTGGAAAGACTGGTCTTCAGGAATCACAGATCCCAGAGACCAGGGGAAAATGCTGGAACAAGGAAGAAGTACCCTTGTTGGAAAAGGATCAGGTCAGGGAATACTTAATCATCCTGGACATACATAAGCCCATGGGCCCTCATGGATTACACAAAACCAATACAGACGCACCCACAAGTGCTGAGGGAGATGGCAGATTCCATTATGAGGCCACTCTCAATAATCTTTGATTGATTATTGTGATTGGGAGAGATGCCCAAACACCAGAAGAAAGCAAATGCCACTCCTATCTTCAAGAAGTACAAGAAGAAGGACCCAGGGCACTACAGGTGTGTCAACCTCATCTCAATCCCTGGGAAGGTGACAGAGCAGCTAATCCTGGAAAGCATTTCCAGGCACATTAAGGACAAGAAAGTCATCAGGAGTAGTCAGCATGGCTTCACCAAGGTGAAGTCATGTTAGACCAACTTCATAAATTTCTATGATGGCATGACTGACCCGGTAGATGAGGTGAGAGCAGTGAATATTGTCTACCTGGACTTTAGTAAGGCCTTCAGCACGGTGTCCCATAAGATCCTCATAGAGAAGGTGTTGATGTACAGGCTGGATGAGTGTATGGTGTGGTGCATTTAAAAATGGGCTCGATGACCAGGACCAAATGGTGATAATCAGTAGAACAAAGTCTAGTTGGACACTGATAACCATAAATGTACCCCAGGGGTCAATACTGGGTCTAGTCCTATTTAACCACTTCATTAATGATCTGGATGATGGGTCTGGATGATGCGATGGTGTTATTTGCTAATGACACCAAACTGGGAGGAGTGGCTGCCACACCAGAGGGCTGTGCTGCCATCCAGAGGGACCTTGAGAGGCTGGAAAAATAAGCCAACAGGAACCTCATGAACATGAACATCTCCATCAATAAGAAGTGCAAAGTCCTGCACCTGTGGAAGAACAACCCCATGCACCAACATATGTTGGGCCCACCTAGCTGGAAAGAAGCTTGGCAGGAAACCTGGGGGGTCGTGGTAGACATGTTGAATGTGCCCTTGCAGCAAAGAAGGCTAATGGCAACTATCAGAAAAAGAGTGATGCACTTCACTCACAAGAGAGAAGCAGTAATATATTTAATCGATAGGATACAGTGAGTTAACAAATTTAAATGGTAAATGCAACAGTGGTTCAACAAGATTTGATGGCAGGGTACACTTGATTATTTATTGCAGAGAGGACAGGGTTCAGACAACACTGTTAGGGAGACATTCCTGTTGAGTCATGAGGCGCAGAGAGGACCCCCTTGCATTCTATACTCCTTCTCAGAGAGGAGTCTAGATGCAGCTATATCCAAACTTAGTCCCAGATCTGGTCGATGGTTTATAGCTAAAGGATTATGTATACATATCCTTTATATCACTTAGCTAAGATTACAAAGTTTCAGTGCGCTTATTCCCAATTCACTTAACAAGTACCTGACACAGTAAGGATTCTCTCAACCTCAAGAAGTAACCTTGAGAGGCTTTCTACTCTAGGGGAAAAAACCTGGCTCTAGTCTGTCCACTACTTATGGAGTAAGACGGTTGACTCATAGTTCCATACCACCCATATTTCAGTTGGCACACGCTCAACTAGCCCTCAGCTGTTGAGTAAGATGTTTGGGGGTTATTGCACAAGATAGCCCTTGGCTGTTGTGTTATTATCTGTCTCCCCAGAGACTAATTTAAGCCAGATGCAGCCATCATAATTGCCACTGGTTGTTATTGCTTAAGCAGAAGGGGGTGGGGGGAGCACATCTCCACAGCATCCTGGGCTGCATTAGGCAAAGTGTTGCCAGCAGGTCGAGGGAAGTGGTCCTTTCCCTTTATTCAGCACTGATGAGTCCACACCTTGGCTTCTGTGTCAAATTTTGAGCTCCTTAGTACAAAAAAAGACACATGAGCACACTGGAGAGTCCAGCAAAAGGCCACCAAGATGGTGAAGGGTCTGGAGCATCTCTCCTTTGAAGAAAGACTGGGAGAGTTGGGACAGTTTAGCCTAGGGAAGAGAAGACTTGGGGGGATCTTATCAATGTCTATAAACACCTGAAGGGAAGGTGCAAAGAAGACAGACAGATTCTTTTCAGTGCTGCCCAGTGACAGGGCAAGAGCAACAGGCACACACCAAAACACAGGAGGCTCCATCTGAACATCAGGAAACACTTTTTAACTGTTAGAGTAATTGAACACCGTCACAGATTTCCCAGAGAGATTGTGGAGTATCCCTCCTTGGAGATATTAAAAAGCTGCCTGGACATGGTCCTGGGAAACTGTTTCTAAATGACCTTGCTTGACAAGGACTAGGCTTGGACAAGATAAGATTCAGAGGTTCCTTCCAACCTCAGCTGTTCTTTGATTCAGTGATTCTATGATTCTGTGTAATCTTATGATCCTTTAATTTTCACCATGACATCTACAGATTTCAAGAAGTACAATGGAACCAAATCTAATTTCTTGTTCCCTAAACTTGATCACTTAAAAAATAAAATGCTTGAGTAATCTTAAATAGGTTTGGTTTGTTTTTTGTTTTTTTTTTTTTTTTTTAATTAAAGAACATGATTTTGAGTTATTGGAGCACTTTGCTGCAATTTATTTAATTGATTTTCAGATTGGAAAGAAATAACACTGAATTCTAGAACATGCTTATTACTGAGTAGATGTTAAAGGAAATGTCCTCATGTACATTTGAAGGATTTGATTCACTGAAGTGACAAATGAAATCCAGGAGATAACTAAAAAATTGCTCATAGCTTCATAGTACTGTATAGAATAATATAATAATACAATCACAGAATCATAGAATGCTTTGGGTTGGAAGGGACCTTAAAGGTCATAGAGTTCCAACCCATGTGCAGGAACACCTTCCATTAGACCAGGTTGCTCAAAGCCTCATCCAACCTGGCCTTGAGCACTTCCAGGGATGGAACATTCACAACTTCCAAACTGTTCCAGCATCTCACCACCCTCACAGTAAAATGTTTCTTCCTAATATTTAATCTAAGTCTACGCTTTTTCAGCTTAAACCCATTACCCTTCATCCTACCACTTTATTCCCTGATTAAGAGTCCCTTCCCCTCTTTCCTGCCAGCTCCCTTCTCACATGAGAGGTGCTCCAACCTGCTGACCATCTTTGTGACCTCCTCTGGACCCACTCAAGTAGGTTCATGTCTTTCTTATGCGGGGAGCTCCAGAGCTGAACACAGTACTTCAGTTGGGGTCTCACAAGAGCAGAATAGAGGGAAGAATCACCACCCTCAACCTGCTGGTCATGCTTCTTCTGGTGCAGCCCATTATATGGTTTGCTTTCTGGGCTGCAAGTGCACATTGCTGGCTCATATTCAGTTTTTTATCCACCAATAACCTAAAATCCTTCTCTGCAGGGCTGCTCTCAATACATTCTCCTCCCAGTGTGTACCCATGTTTGGGATCGCCTTGACCCAGGTGCCTGACCTTGCACTTGGCCTTGTTGAACTTCATGGGGTTTGCACAGGCCCATCTCTCAAGCCTGTCAAGCTCCTTCTGGCTGGCATCCCTTCCCTCTAGAGTATCAGCCACTCCACACAGCTTGGTGTCATCTGCAAACTTGCTGAGAGTGCATTCAATCTCACTGTCCATGTCTCCTACAAAGATGTTAAACACCACAGGTCCCAATACTGACCCCTGAAGAACATCGCTCATCAGTGGTTTACACTTGGACGTTGAGCCATTGACTGAAACTCTCTGAGTGCGACCAAACAGCCAATTCTTTACACACAGAGTGGTCCAGTTGTCAAATCCATGTCTCTCCATTTTAGAGACAACGATGTTGTGCAGGGTAGTATCAAATGCTTTGCGCATATTGTACTTGCTAATGTTTTGTAGAAATCGCTACAGGAAACAATGTTATGTAAAGATAAAAAAAAAAAAAAAAAGAGAAAGAGTATGTTCTCACCTACAGTTGGCACCAAGCCTTCTCATCACATCAAATGTTTTAGGATTTCTTCAAAGTAATTTCCTTACAAAACATCAGTAATACAAAATTTTGACTACAGTTTATTAACTTGTCTTAGTTTGATCACATGTAGAATACTAGATGCAGTTTTTGCCTCTTCATCTCAAAAAGAACAATTAGAACTGTCAAACAATCAGATAACAAAAAGGATGTCCAAAACAAGGCAACAGCAACTGAATGTCAGTATAGTGGGATTCTTCTGCCTAAAAAAAAAAAAAAAAAAAAAAAAAAGGATGAATATAGTAGAGGTTTATAAAATCATGAATGGTGTAAAGGTAATGTACAAAGAAAGCTACCTTTTCTTAGAGGATGCAAGAAGCTAGTTAAGATTTAGGTGCACAGCAAGTAAAGGAAGTCATTACTCACACAAGAGAGAAATTCCTTGCCAAAAGATATTGCGGATACAAAAAATGTATACAAGTTCAAGAAGCCAGTACTTAAAGAGAGCTCTAATGAGAATTTTTCAATAAATTCAACTAATCTGGCTCAGGACTCACCATGAGGCAAAAATAATGTGAGGCAGGAAGAATACTCACTATGATATATGCTTGCCTCATCATTGTTTTTCCTTAGGCATCTCTTCATGGTTACTGTTTGAGACACAACACTAATTTGCAGGATATTATCTAAACAGGTCAATCTGATCTTTTGCTCCTTTTTCCCAAATTAGAAATTATTTTTTAAACATACACTAAAAAAGCATGTTGAATGGGATAACGGCTCTTTTGATGCAAGGAAACTGAGCCTTGCAGATGCTGATTTATCTTTAATTTTGACACAAATATGACAACTGCCAAGGGCTGATGGAAAAACCAGTGTATCTCACTTATAAAGTATTTTTTTTGGAGAGAGAATGTGAAACTCAAAATCACATTCTTGCATTAAACTTATAAAAGTACTGGTTAAACGCTCACATTCCTGCCTCTTTTTTATTTTCCTTCATGCTGATATTTACTATCTTTAGTCTGTATCTGGTTTTTAATGTGATAGATATGTCAAGTTAATCAGTTTCAAGTATATTTATATATTTCAAAGCTCTTGGCACAAGAAATGAAGTACCTGTAGGCTTTGCCACAGAGAGTACAATTCAGCACAGAAGTCTCTGTGGTAGTTTAGCAAATGATTTATTTTGCAAATCCAACTATTTCTTGTTTTTTTCACTTTCTTCATTGTGACGTACTGTGACCTCTTCTTGAAAACTGGAATACTTTGAGATAACAGACCACCTAGAATCTATGTTGTGCTAAGAAGCCATTGATTCAACATAAGTATGATAAAAATATGAGTTTTCTGATGTTGCAACTCTCTGCTGTACTTGACTTTTAACATCTGTACCCTGATATTGTTTGTTACTGTGCATTTTTAGAGCCCTGATACAAAAAATCACTAGATAGTATTACAGAGTGCTGCAAATGAAGACTCAAATCTTCAAATAACCAGAGTACTGTTTATATGCTTGCCAATAACATTTGCATGCAGCATCATGCATGGACTAAGTCTATTTTTCACACAGAGGGAGCTGTACATAATAAAGAGTGCACATGTTTTTATGCATGCCCTCTTGCAAATAGAGAGTTTCTGTTTGCATCCTTTCATGGGATTTGGTCCCAGAGCCATAACTGCATTTGTTTTCTAAACGTCAGACATTAGCTTATTTTTAGTGACCAAGTATGAGGGGGAAAAAACTGTATAAAGGGAGTAAATTTTCTTGAAGCTCAGATAATCTAAAAATGGACACACAATTTGCATACCAAGTTTTAGCCCAAAGTAAAATTTCATGGATAAATTGTACAGCCCTAGAAATATCCAGTTTATAATGTCAGCAGCGAAATATTTCTAAGTACAATAATACAAACAATGACCAATTACCAGTGCTTCAACATGAAAGAAATGTTCTACAGCTATCAAATTTGAAAACACCAAGGCAGATTCCTATGAATCCAAATGCAGCTTCCAGATAATGTAAGCTCTAAAGTCCTTTCTTTCATTGCGATAATTCAGAACAAAGTAGATAATTTTTCAGGAAACTATGGTGTAGCCATTCACAGAGCTTTTAAAGTGCTAAATCAAAAATACAAGCTAAATCTTCTGAGTATGACTTTCTGTTATCTATCGTACTTGCTGGAGAATCTGAAAAATGGTAAGCCTGAAATTACTGTTTCAAATTCACTAAATGAGCAGCAGGACCCTTTATTGACCAAGCCCTACCTTTCTATTGTCTATAAGGACAGCAGCCTCATAAGCAAATTACAATAAACTATACATAATGTGACAATTAAGTGATATAAATTCAAAAGTCTGCATTTGCATAATTGCTTGGAATTAAATGCCTTTAAGATTTTAAGACCAATAACACATAACTGAATATTATTCATCAATTCAAATTCATAACATTAAGTATAAATCTATGCTCTTCCAGCCATTATTATCTTGTGTAACCAAAGGTAAAACAGATATTTAACCATTATTCTCCCATTGCACTTATGAGTGACAGCAGAAAAGGAGATAAAACCACTGTTGTTAAGTTTGTTGTTAGTGTTGTTGTCATACATATCAAGATGACACTCAAAGAAAACCATCTGAATCAAGGTATAATACCCTAGGAAAACACATTCTTGTCTGCAATACCTTAAAACTCAGATGAAAATATAAAACTGTAAAATGATTAAAGAAAAGAAAACATGAGAACAGTGTCCATGTTCTGAACCTTCATGTATGAACTTATTTTGGGGTAGACATCTCTGAAAGGAAGTGAGAACTGAAGTGCTTAACCCCCACAGTTCATGGCTCCTGGTATGGCACATTGATACGTAACTTATAAGTGTCCAGAAGCCCTGAAAAAATGTCCACAATTACTGGGCAGCATAAGTATAATAAATATGATAAAAGCCAGAAACAATTGTATTCAGCAGAAAAGGTAGTGGAACTCAGTTGCATAAACACATGCAGTTAGCAATAAAACTACTGTTAGCATTTATACAACATTACTATAACAGAAATAACTAAATTGTTTGCATAACTTTAGAAAGTTGTCTCTTTCTGGTTTATGCACTGTGTAAGCAATGAGCAATACCTAGGGATTTTTTAATTGCTTATGAAGTAATAAGATTAAACTCAGTGTTTAACCAATGAAACTTTTATTAATTTAAATTTGTTTATTTAAATTTGTCTATTGTGAGTGAAATAGTCCAAAACCAAGTCTATACTCTGAATGACAGAAATACCACTAAGGTTATTTTCAGAACATGCTCATTTTACTTCCAGAATGACTGATTGACGAAATCATTGTCACCAAGCGTGCATAGATAAACACAACAACAACAACAAAAAAAAAGTAGAAGACACACACACACACAGCCACCCAAGAAAAAGAAAAAAAAAAGGAAAATAAAAAGGAAAAGAGAAAGAGAGGAGAGACAAACAAGGTGAGGGAACAGGTAGCTCGTAGTACTCTTGCTAAATCATTCTATAACACTTGCCTTCCTGAGGAAGCTGGTACCAGTATTCCATTGGGAAACTGTAGGAGAACAGTGGTATCCTCATAGGGAAAGTTTTCTTTATGGTTTGAAAATTAATAAAGGAACAAGCATAAGTGGAAATCTAGGTAATGTAGAGTGAATTTTTAAAACCTAAGAAACAGAGCCTAGAGATTCAGTGATACTAATATTCTCTAGAATTGTAACTACAGCAGAAGAAAAGCAGAAAAATAGCACATAGTCAACACAAGTCAGTATATTTCTCAGTGTTATTTATATTTCTGGAGCATAATCCATTACAAATTCTTTAGCTGCATTTAATACAATCCTTTTAGAATTTAGTATTATTTTAACCAAATAATCCTAAATTAAGAAACAAAACCACAAACAAAGAGAGTTAACTAATAACATGTTGTACTTAAATGGCTTTGAAGAACAATAAAAATTAGATTAATTTTTATGTCAAAATTCAAATGTCACTCTGTGGAGAGCTAGTCCTTGCAGTTTTGCAGAGACTGCAACTTGACTGTCTACAATGACTCATGGTGTCTCAAAACATTCCAGTTGTAGACAAAAGATGAGGAATGAGCCAAAGACTTTACTAACAATGGACTCAATCAACGAGGCACTGATAAGGCGAAGTCTTGCCCGGAGGCCTCATGATGGCCAGTTGTAGATAAGAGGATAGTGAAGAATACATAGAAGGCTTTACTCCATGGACTTGAGCTACTTTTCTTGTAAAATACAGATACAATGCATCAGCTTATTTAAAAAAAAAAAAAAAATCTTTCTTCACTGCAACTAGCAAAAGGTTCTAGAGGTTTCTCCTTGCTGTTTTCTCTACTTCTTCACTGGAGCAAATTTTATCACACTTAAATTAACTTAGTTTCAGATATGTCCCTATTTTCATGTGCAAATTTTGTTCCTGCCTTGAAGGGTGGCATAATAACATCTTTGCGTTAACCTTTGTGTTTCAAACTGATTGTTTTTCTCCTTCAGTCTTGCTGCTTATATCCCACTGCAGCCCCCAGGGGGAGGTACTTTTTCCCTTGTATTTGAAGCTTTATCTTGGAGACAGGTAAAAGGAAGCAGCCTTTCCTCCTTTCCTTGTAAATACTCACATTTCTATTCTGATACAGATTATATTTTATCATTCTGGTTGCACAATTTAAAGCCACTAGTAGCAAACTGTGATCATCCCAGTCCCGAAAAACTTACTCAAGCATAATTTTGATTATCTCTAATGGGAGTTTGATTTTAAAGGGAATTTTAAATCAGGCTAAATAAATGTGGTGTGTGTAATGATGAAGATTATCTTAAATCCTCCAACATTCCAGATATACTCCAGATATACGTCACATACAAAACCCTTTCCTTTTAGGTCTGGAATTAAAAAAAAAAAAAAAAAAAAAAAAAAAAAAAAAGTAAAGATGTTTAAGTGCTTTATTTATTTTATCACTAATTTTAATTTAGAAAAAATGTATTGAAATGTAATTAAAATTTGAAAGCCTGCATTACATCAGTTCAAGAGCTAAACCAATTTTTTTCATAACTGAACAGCATATTTAAGCAGTATATTTTTATAAATGTCTGACTGCCTGACATTTCTGCTAAGTAGCCTCTTTGCAATCTCCTTTTAAATGTAACTGCATTTCCTTGCATGTTTGATTTGTTTTCAGTATTATTCTGATTAACCCTTTCAACAACTAGGCATTCTTATGTCTTTCTGTAATTTTAGGCAGAAAGAAAATCTTTTTTCCATAAGTAACTAATAAATATTCTGTGAAGTGAATTAGAATTATGACATTGCAGTATTATAAAGCTTACACATGTTGAACAATGATAAAAGAAAAACTATTAAAAATAATGAACAAATATAGGATAAGTGAGATTAGAATCAGACACATTACACCTTTCATGAGAAGAATTCACATTAAGAAGTCACTACTGAAATAGCATTGTGACCTAAACATGATGTATTTTGTGCTGAAGTAACACAAACCTGGAATTTAAATTTCACATTTTTAAATGACACCACAGGCTTTGTCAAGTGACTGTGTTTGTGTCATGTTCCATCCAACCTGTAGAAAATGCCTGTAGCATCGTCCTGCTGCAATCCTAGAAATTACATGGTGACTTCAGTCTACACAAGAACATGACAAATCTCAAAGCTGAGAAGGAGACAGAAAAGGAGGAAAATATTATTCTTACAGTATGTTGTACTGACAAAAATTCTATATAAATTGCTGGTTTAAACTGCTTTATTTCTACATGTATTTCAATCACCTATGAAATTCCATCATGTTTTGCACCTCCAAAAACTATTTCAGACACTGTGAATTCACAATTCAATAACTCAAATTAATATGATATTTGTGGAATTAAAGCATGGGAACACATATTTGCTAGTGTTTTTCAATTTGAAAATACTATTGATAAGAACTGTATCTGAAATTCATCACTTCCAAAATTAAAATAGTGTGACTGTTGTTCTTCTGCTTTTTAAACCCATGCTGGGAAATTAAATAGGACATTTGAGTAGCAGGTCTCGTGACTTTTTGACAAAAGTAAGTAACCTAAACATGCCTATGAAAAACACAGTCAAAGTTTAAGCTCTAGAAATAAAAGTTATATTACTAGATCAGCCTAAACTTTGGAATACAAATTTAGACCCTTTATTTCATCTTCATTTTACTGCATCAGCATCCTGGGATCAATAAAGATTTCTGATGACACATAACATCAGAGCAATAAATAAATAAAATGCATGAGGCTAATGGAAAATAATGTCAGCAGCTCACAAATACTAAGGTGAGTGAACTAAGAAAACAGTTTCAGTCTGATGCTGCTTTCCATGCACACAGTGTAAGAATACATTCCCATTTCTTCTGGGAACAGTATCCAGAGCACTGACTGTCATTAGTGAACTTACCATACACCACTCACTCTTGAATGTAAATACAGGAATATCACTTTTACTTTTTTATTCCTTATTAGGAAGGTAAATCTTTCCTTGTAAGCATACAAGGATCTCCTAAAGCTGAACATGAATGTAAGAGCCAGTATTAAGAGTTAGTATTAATCTTTGTAAAATTCACAGTGATGAACAGAAAATGTTGAATAGGAGAAGTGATTTTCTACTTCTCTTGTTTTCACACTGCATTTAAAATTCTTTGTATTGTACATGTTAAAGTAGAAGCATCAGGACCTATTTAAACCGATGACCTTCTTTATCCGTACTTAGACCAAGAAATAAAATAGGAAAACAAATCATACAGGGAGTGAAATAACAGCATATTGGGTGCAAATGTCAAGGTGTTGGCAGCGGGGGGGCTGGATGGGTGGCCTCTGTTGGGAGAGGTATTGGGAGCGAAGGAGTGAAGTTGAGCCTGGGAAGATGGGAGAGGAAAGAAGTTTCTGTTATTATGTTTCCCTTTGTTTCTCCTTACCCAAATATATTGGAATTGATAATAAAATAAATTAATTTTCCCCAAGTTGAGTCTGTTTTCCCAATAAGAGTAATTGGTAAGCAATCTCCCTGTCTTTTTGTCAACACATGACTTTTCCTGTTCTATTTTCTCTCCCTGCCATGCTGAGGAGAGGAAGGGAAGCAGGAGTGAGGTGGGAGTTTGACTATTAGCCAAGGCTAACTCACCACAAACAATTAAAATCATTAACTTAAAGGGGGCCTACAGGGGAGATGGGGAGGCACTCTTTATCAGGGTGTGTAGCGACTGAATGAGTGGTAATGGTTTTAAGCTGAAAGAGGGTAAATTTAGTTTAGATATTAGGAAGAAATTTTTTACTGTGAGGGTGATGAGGCACTGGAAGAGGTTGCCCAGAGAAGTTGTGGATGCCCCATCCCTGGAGGTGTTCAAGGCCAGGTTGGACAAGGCTTTGAGCAACCTGGTCTAGTGGGTGCTGTCCCTGCCCATGGCCGGGGGTTGAAACTAGATGATCTCTAAGGTCCCTTCCAACATAAACCATTCTACGATTCTATGAAAATGTCTTTCTTTTCTTCTGTATAAAATTACACATCAGCTGTGAAATCCCTGTACATTGCCCAATAAATAACAATACAAAATTAACAACTAAACCTTTTTTATTTGCATCAAATTTACATATTATTTAACACAATGCTATTTAAATATAAATTTTCTGCACTATTGAAATTTTTCTAAGTATATCTTTACATTTTACAATAAGAGCAATAATAAAGATAATAATGAAATATTCCATCATTTAATTCACTCAACAGTTTCATTAAAATATGCTTGACACTTCACAAACATAAGTAGAAACAATTTCTACCCTTTTAATTTAAGAGCAGTATTTCAGTGAAACTCATTTGAAACAAACTTTAAAGAACTAAAAAGTGGGAGCCTGGATTATACAAGTCACATTAGCTCTCTACATAGTCGGTAGAGAAAGATAAGCACCTCCAAAAGGTAATTCAACCCACTCTAAATGACTTGTATAAAACATCCAACTTTCAGTAGCTAAAGTCAGGTGAGACTAACCCTACCACCCTAAATGAGATTTTTCCAAAGATAAGCACTACATGAACACCAATAGTAATATTTAATAATAAATATTCTCCTAAATTAATTTTCTCTTGAGTAGGATCTTGATACAAATACTACAAAATACATCTACAATTATCAAAAAGAGAGCAGACAAAAGTGATGATACATATTTGTTATTTGAATAGTCCATCATCACGGATAGATCTCTTATAAACAGACATATAGTAAGCATACCTGTTCTGTTGTGTTACATGTCAGAGATGAGCTGCATAGGACTGAGTACTGAGGATTATGTTACATCTCTCAGTGTGATGCAGATAACATTAAATGTTTTTCGCTTTTTGCAATGAATCACAGACAAATGAAAAGGTTGAAGCTGGAACCAGGGCTGGGTGCACATGTGGAAAGCAGAGACATTAAACATCTTCCTGCAATAAAAAATCAGGACAAAAGAACTCCTTGAAGATTTTTCTCTGGGATACCAGAACATCTCCTGTATTCCCCAATTACCCTAGACAAACTAGGATAACTAGGACATCTCTTGTATTCCAGTTACCCTGGACAAACAAACACTGTCACTTGTTCCCCGTATGTGTACTTTTGAAAAATAATCTGAAAAACAAACATATACAAAATATAGACTGAAAACACAGCTGTCCTAATAAAATTTACAAGAACGTGCATTTAGGTGGGGGGGCAGCATATTTAATACATTTTTAATGTAAAACTAAACAAGGTATTACTGAAGTTCTCCTACGTGACAAACATCCTAGCTCAGTGAAGGCAAATCTTGCACTTAGTCCTCATTTTTCCCTACCTAATTTTCAGTTGTGTTGCCTCAGCTGAATGTCTGCCTCCCTGTGTACCTCTAACACATTCTTCAAGGTAACTGGTTTTCAGGTGAGTGTACTAGGGCTCAGTTAACCTCATCTTAAAATAGATAGCTAAAATAGGCCAAATTAAATAGAAGGCTAAACTGCCAACTCAGATGGGAATTTCTATACTGCAGGATAGTTAGAGTTCAATGAGGTGAATCCCACCTCTGGTGCACTATTTTTGGGGTGTTCTACAGCTTATAGTAGTATGTTATTACCAGTGTGCATATGTGTCTGTATGTGCACTGAAGGACTATTTTATCAATTTCATTGCTGTTCCTCTCTTTCTTAACTACAAAGATAAGAGGATTACATGAGAAGATTTGGGGGTTTGTTTGATTTTTTTATATATATTGCATCAGCTTTCAAAAGAGATAAATTAAGGGATTAAAAACTATATCTAGGAGCCATAGTTGAACATTTTTAGCAGCACAATGTCCAGGATAGCTCAACAAAACACATTAGGAAAAAAAATTCATATTTCTCTTACACTAACTTATATAATGTAAGCCTAGTTTGAAAATAAGTTTCTGTGTTCAGTTTTAGCAGGTATTGACTAAATTAGTATAAATTCTAATCTGTAATAAAGAAACTTAGATCTTTATTGGAAGGGAGAGCTTAGCAGTCTTTCTCTGCTATTGAAAAAGCTATGAAGAAAACAGGACTAAGCAGTGAAACGGCTGCTTTTTTAGACTAGGTTGCTACATGGGTAAACTCAATAATATCTCATATGTACTTTTCTAGAAGTCAAAGAGGGTGAATGTCTAACTACAAATGTTTTCAAATACATAGAGACTGTGGCTGTCAGAAAGACAATTTCTGCTATACCTGAGCAGACTGTCAGTGGAATCTTGATTTTTCTTATTTCAGTGTTCTAACTCGTCAGAAATAATTTGCTATTTTATAAATAACTTACGCATTAAGTGTTCATGAAGAGGACTGTATCAAGGCAATAAAAACACTGACTTCACATATGCCCATATCCTTAGAACACTATTCGTGCAATGAAGAAAACATTTTAATTTTAACTGGATAGCAGGATACAAGGTAAATCATAATGTAAAATTACCAGTAACAATGTAAGAACAACAGGTATGGATTGGACAAGAAAACTTCACATTGTAAATTCATGAGTTGTGTTGTTTCTGTATAATTTTGAGTCTACTTATCTGCAGAAGGGAATGTCCCTTCAGTATATTTCCATTGCTATCTGCCTTGCTCTTATCTCTGTTTGACAAACAATCCATTTGTTCTTTTTACATGATAAAAGAGCACATCAGTTAAGGCTCTTAAAGCTGAGCAGCCAAATTGAAGGGGATGGGTGTGAGCAGAGGGGAGGAGAGAAGGAGGGGAAAAAAAAACAAAAAAAAAGGGAGACAAAGCCAATATTTGTGTTAAAGATCCTTCTTTTACCGAATGTTTTCAAAACTTTTCCCAGAAACACAGTGATGATGTATTTTGTGAAGTATTCTGCAAACCGAAGTCAATATTTTACTACAGACGTGTATGAACACTTTGTTCTAATGTATATTTCTTGTGTAGACCATATGCATAAGTAATAATATAGATCAGATTAGAAGATAAATTTCTGTGACTAAAGACTGTAATAAAACTTTGTTAAAATTTTGTTATTTAAGACAATGAAAATTTTCCATATGTATAACTACTGTCAATGTTAATGAAAAGTAGCCTCACACTTGTTTGCATCCTCCTAGATAAATACAGAAAATATAAATACCTAATCTGGCATTCTTTGACTTTAGGTGAAAAAATAATGTACTAAATATAATGTGAGAAGTATACAGTTCTTCCCGCAGAATAACTCTGTGTCTGTGAAGTTTTAGTTTATTTGACAAAATGTCTGATTTTTTTGCATGTTTGTTGGTTGCCTTTGGATCATATCTGAACAGTAATTTAAAAGAAGATACAAATGACTAACATCAATGTGAAAAAGTGCAAAAGAGGCATGCATATAGTGAAAGGGCACACTTAAAATGTAGAAAATCCTCAAAATAATGTAAAAAAAGTAACTTGTGAAGTATAAATGTATAAACTGTAATGTATAAAAGGTGTCATTAGAAACCCTAACCAGAGTGACTACTTGAACATGTCCACCAGTTACCTTAGCTTAGCAATATGTGCCACAATGTACAAAATCTCTGAAAAAAATTATGACCATATTTTGTGTGTTCTTAACCATTTATTAGTATCTATTAAATTATCCTTAAGAACTCTGTTAAAACTTACATAAAATATATTCTTCTTTTTAAACAGTATTGTATATTTTAAGCATCCCAAAGCAAAGACATAAAACGTGTCACTTGGTTTCTTTGTTTTTTCTCATACCCACAATTTCCACCTAAGAAGGCAGTACCCTAATCTTAACATTACAGGCCAGAGGAAGGAGAAACACCCCCTTTCTTCTTTGTTGAATATGACTAACGACGAGAAAAAAAAAAATTCAAGGTCCTCTGGTTTAAGAAGCTGATATTTAGGTATTAGGTTATGTTTAGACTGTTCTCCAGCTCCTCCTGTATGACCTGGTTTTCATTTTATGTAAAACAGGTATTGAGTAAAACACAAACCCCATCTTGCCAGTACATAGGTAGCATACAGAATGTTTGAAGTGTGACTCAGTCGCCGCGATCAGCTGCTTCGGAGCCGACCCAGCTCCGACAGACCGACTGTTCGCGAGGTACAGGGAGGTTTTCGGCAGATTCCTTCCACAGGAAAACCCCGAGGCAGAGGAATAACAGGACTCCCGCCGACAGCTCTCCCCGAGAGGCTGATGTGGCACGGGAGC
>NW_010122830.1:58457-58725 GCF_000699245.1 Pterocles gutturalis
TCTCACGAGATGGCCCTACGAGCCCCGCAAGCAGGCCGGGTTCTTCTTCTGAGGAGGGAAGAACTAAGGACCAGGTGCTGCAGCGGTGGGTGTGGGAGGTTGTGCGGCAGGACACAGGAATTCTGCTCCTCCTTGCTTCTGAGTCCTACCTATCTGTTGGCAGCCTGTGACCACTGTTTTTGTCACGGTCTCCACCAGGCAGAGAGCTTGCCCCAGAAAGACTGTGGCAACCCAAACGGAGGGCCTGTTCAGAACTGTGGCTGGGCCG
>NW_010122830.1:58944-59564 GCF_000699245.1 Pterocles gutturalis
TGGACTCCCTGCCCTGTCAAGGAAATTACATAAGTTCTCCTAGTTATTTATCTCTGTCTCCTACTGTGCTTTCTTCGTGTTGAAGCCCAGACATTGTTTGTATGCAGTGTGTTTAACAACAGGGCACGTATTTAATGTGTTGTCAAGGGACATACAGATTATGTTCAGGTTTACAGGGTCATTTCATTCCTGTTTGTTTCTGGACTCTCAGTAAATATTGTAACACTAGTCTATTATGACAAAGGTGGGAAAATGGATAGAACAGCTTTTAATGAGGTATCTTACACTTCTGTAATGTGTTCAGTATAATCCCAAGAATTAGTCTGCTTAGGGAACTCAGGCAGAAAATTCCTAACAAATCTGCATGGGGTTGGAAAGAATGGTTGGAGAGAAGTCTCATTGTTATACTCAGAAAGGGCAAATCAAGTGAATTCAAGTGTCCTATGGTTAAGTACCAGCTTGTGTGAGATTTTTCTTGGATTTCAATATTCAACTTAATTGAACCAGTTACATCTAATTGTCATTTACTTTCATGACTTTATGGCTGAAATTAACTAATATTTCTTAACATAACAAAAATCAGAACATCCTATACCTCAGCCTCCCCCACCCCCCCACGG
>NW_010122830.1:59595-76736 GCF_000699245.1 Pterocles gutturalis
GCTTTTAGTCCAGTTTGGACTGCAGACCAGGAAGTATGATTTCGCCACTACTTGGAAGAGTTCACAGGCTTTGTCTTGACCTGACAGTGCAGGGTCTCATGACTTGTTTGGGTTCGTCTTGGCCTGAGCTGGGCTTAGCATGTTCTAGCTGCTATAGCAATCGTCTGGTGGTCAGTTGACTACTGTCCCAGTGACCAGTTTAAACTTAACTCTGTGAACTCATAAGTCAAACAAACATTTGCAATTAATAACTAAAAAGTGTTAATACTTTATATTAATTTGCTGGAGAAGACATATTTTGTAACTCTTATGTTAGGGGTGAAGATAATCAGATTTAGCAGGAAATCAGTTTAAAAAAAGTGGATCATGTTAGAATAATGCAGAAAAATAACACCAGGTCTACATAGACTGGATTAAGGAAAAAGAAAATGCAAACATCAGAAGCATCTTCCTCTGGTGAAGAACTCAGGATGATGATGATGATGCGCTGAATTTCCCCAACACTGTCATTCTTGAGGAGGGCTATACCTATTGACCTCAGTACTGAGAGCAGCATTTGAATAGTGTGCACAACTCCAAAAAGAAACCTAATAGATACTAGAAAATGCATGTGTAAAAATTCAGACTGTATTACTGTATTATATATTATGCTTTTCTGTAACAATAGCATAGTTTAAATTATTAGTGTCAATAATATTCTAAACAGAATGAAAATATTAACTATATACTTAGATTGTACTACTAAAACTTTAATTAACAAATTCTTAGTTCTGCATAGGTGTTTTCCCTTTTCCCCATAACAGTATTTTTACTGCAACAAGATAGGTGAATAATTTGTTGAACATTCAAACATTATTGGATCATCAGCTTTTCTAACATAGAAAAAATATTTTAGATCTTAATTTAAACAATCAAGAAATCTTACCCATGGCTTTCCACAAGTAAGTGCCCTTTGATAAACAGTCATCAAGAAGCAAAAAAATTAAGCTTGTGCTTTTTCCTTAGAAGTTTCACATTGCATAACTCGTATTTTAGCACTGAGGAATACCAGAGTTAAAGACCTGTAGCGAATGTCATCTAAAGATTCATATGAATGCTTGCATAATATTCTACTAGTCCTCAAAATGACTCATTGGTCCACATTATTAAGACAGTTTGATATAACTTATACAGAAGTAATATCTTAATTCACACTGTGGGATTAAAATTACAAACTGAACAGTAGCTCTTTCATCTTGAAAGGCTTGCTATGGTGGAGAAGCCTATGCAATCCTTGAAATGCCTAGAGGTCAACTACACCAAATCCCAAAGGCATAAAACTAGCCTAAGTAGCACATGCTTCAAACGACTCAGAAAATGTATCTGTTCACATGTCTGTAGGCTTGTCAGCCACATGTTATGATCTGAAAGAAGCCTGGTTAATTACCAGACAGGATACTTCAACTAAGCTTAAAGAGGTAGGCAACAGCAAATTAAAAAATCTGAAACAAAGTAAAGAAACAACCCCCTTCACCCCCCCCCCATCCCCCCAACCCTAAAAAAAACCCCAACTAGTTACTTTTCATTCCGCCTGAACAAATACAATCCAACCAATGATTACTTTACTTTCAGTGGTTCTTCAGTGGAATTATATTTTTCTTGAGGTTTGTATTCTTTGAGCTAGAAGTTAATGTTATTCTAATCTTTCTGCTTCTGTAGAAAGTCTGGTGAATAAGATTTTATTTATGTTCATATTGATGAATAAATCTTGAATCAGCTGGAATTAGCTGCACGATGGAAAACCATACTAATGAAGAAATAATTTGCTGTGTGCCAAAAAAAAAAGGTAAATTGTTTATTTAACTAGCTATGCAGCTGCTTAATAAGAGAACTACATAATAATTGACCAAGAAAATTAATTACTCATGCTAAAATGTTCCATCAGTTCTTTCAGAAAGGGGAGTAACAAATAGAAACGTGTATTTTGGAGACTCTTGTGTATGGACATCTCTAGAAACCCCAAGTAACATAGTTACCAGGTTATGGCATCTTGGTCTCTCAATCATCCTGACATCCTGACCCTACCAAAATGCACTTTAGCTCTTTCTTCACATGTATATTGGGCAACATATGGAGACATTCCGTACTTGGATCTTGTTATAAAGTGCAGTTGGGATGTTGCTAGTGGGACTCTTTGAAGACTATGACTTTGTATACATCCTAGAGTTCACTTGACCAAAGGTGTAAACCATTGTTGAGTAATTTTAGTAAGTATATTGTTCTAAGTAGCAGATTGAAATAACAAGGAGTTATCAATGCTTTTCACCTCTATATATGTTTATACATATACACATACATGTATGTCTTTCAAGAGATAATTATTTTGAAGCAACGAATTATTTAATGACCTAAAGCAAGGATGCATGTCTGACTAGGTTATGGTAATACAACATCAGTTATGCTATCAGGAAACAAAAAATGAAGGCTTTTAAAAAATAGTGGGAGATGGCTAATAGGACCCTCCAAAAATGCAAGGCCAATGTGATAGCAGAAGCCCTGAAAGGGCATGCGCAGAATGCTAATAAAACCCAAGGTGTATAAGTACTAATCACCAATCAGTTACTTGTCACTTGCAAATGAAACCTTGCAAACAGAGCAAAAACATTTTTAGAAATGAGATATGTACTCTTAGTTACCTTTTCTTCATACCTTATTCCTAAACTGCTTTTTTCTGGTTTACAAGTTTGCAACTGCTAGTGACAAGTAATTGATCATTTGTGATTAGTATATGTAAATACATACAGAAATGACCCTGAGCAGAGTCAGCACAAGAAGACAAAACTTAACATCATCATCAGACTCTTCAAGAATAATAAGAAACTCCCACAACCAACACTATATTCCTCCCTACAAAGAACTCCAGACACTCACTGTTGTTCTCCTTCCCCTAGAAAAAAAACATTGTTTAGGGCCCAGAGTGACAGGGTAAGGGTGAGCACGTTACCAGTGAGGAAGACACTAGCAAGTGCATGGATAACAATTTCAACTGTTATTATTGGTACTTTCTCTGTAGTGCTTTTTTTTTTTTTTTTTTAATTACTTTCCTTTTCTATAATGATTGGACCTGCAATAATAATAATTATTTCATTAGACTGTTATGATATCAGATAAACTATAGTAGATTTTTGGTTTCACACGAAAGAAATGTTTCTGTAGCCCACATATGTTGCATGGGATGATCTGGTCCACCTCACTGAGTACTGGTTATTAAATCTGGCTGCAACAGGAAACAAACCAAGAGAAAAAAATAATTCAGAAAATCTTCAACATTCTGTGGAATAAGCAATATATTACTTTACTGGAGGCAGTTTAGTGGATTGTATGTAACGGAACAGAGGCAGTGAAAAGAGGCCTGTACAAAAAATCACAACACTAAATAGGTGTGATGTGTACTTTTTTCTCTCCAGCCCCTGAAAATACATATTTATCTGTCAATTGCCAAACTCTGTCTTTTTCAGTCTTCTAAATCAAGCAATCAGGTCTCAAAAGTCAAACTTTTGCCTTTTTTTCAACAGATAATATTCTGTTTTCAGAAGTTTCTACTGTTTCGTAATTGTCTGTATTGTTTTTTTGCACCTCTGAAAATGGCCATAGTGAACCTGGGAAAAGGAAAAATGGATTACTTCAACAGCAAAATGAAGGAGGAATGGATATATAAATGAAGTGATGAGAAAGCAAGCAGGACACAATGCATATTGTAGAACTTTGTCTGTGAGGAAAACTGCAAATTTCTGAGCAGCTAAAGTGAAGCGTTGAGAAGCCAAAAAGAAGCAAAATACTTAATGGAGTACTGAGTTTATAGGAAAGAAAACCAGTTACCAGAAATAATGAAGAGCTGAAAAGGGAGAGAATTTGTATTTAAATGAGAAAGTCAACATATGTTTGTGATTAAAGTTCACTGATGTTAATCCTCTCCTTAGAAGACAAAATAAGAAGTCCAGGTCTTACCTCATGTCCTATTGTCAGGGACAAAGCTGTCTTTAATTAGAAATCCCTTAGGGGAAAATAAATGAATAAACAAACAAACAAGTGGGGAATCCACCTTAAGGAGTCAACACTTTGCCATCTTTCATTTCCTAGTTGGTTCACAATTACCTGTATTTGGCAGTTTCTTTTTCACTGCAAAAGGTACTTAGCAGACAGAGGTTTGAGAGATGCTTGAGTGTGCTTTACCAAGGATAAAGAGATAGAAATGTATTTTATGGAGTGTTAAAGTATGTTAGTTTTCAATGTTTCTAAGAGTTTAACTATTACTAGTGAAGTCTTCTGTTGCAACTACGTATGTCTCAAAATAAGCTTAATATTATGAGGTTATTACTGCATTTATTCTTTGGGAAAAGACATCCAAATATTATCATCTGGTTAAATAATGGTTTTTTTTTTTTTTTATTTTCATCAGTAATACACCCTAAGTTAAATCTGTAGAAGAAATCTTTTTTTTTTTTTTTTTTTTGCTTTACAACATGTAATATTTTAGGGAAAAGTGAGAGACAATAGCCTTTCAGGAGACAATAGCCTTTCATTAATCAAGTTTTGAAGATATTGATTGTTGGAGGTGTAATTATTTCTGTCACAATACCAGTCAAAGTTTTTTAAAATACAGAAATTTTAATTTCAAATGTTGTGGCCTTTATTTTGTATTTCATGGTCAAATTCATGTGTGAGAAAGGTGCAGTAGACACGGAAACGTATGTTTGCAAACCTGACCATTCCCCCTTTAAGATGAGAGTTATCATTCCAGTCAGCTATTATTCTGGGGGAGGGGGTGAGAGAAAACTGTGAACCAAAAGCAGAAGGGCCTCAGGTTCTGTACCCTTCTAGTTCATGCATGTCTGCTGTGTGATGTAGGCTCACGTTAAACTGTCCTCAGGGATCTCTTAGTGCATTACAAGATGGAATGACTTTGCTTGCTGTTACTAAAACAAACCATTTCTGAGAACTGTCATTGCTGTGCTTTACCAATGTGGTGTTTCTGCTATCTTTTCAACACTCACTCATCTTCTTTTCCTTCAGGATAAGGAGAATGTTAATGTCTTCTTTTCTCTCTTTTTTCTTTTTTTTTAATGTGAAAAACAATGCATATGTTACTTCTGTGTAACCATCAGCATTCTCCAAAAGACCATTTCTCTTTAATTGTTAGTTCATCATTAAGTGGGGGAAAGAATATGCATAATTTCTCATTGGTACATAATTCATTAATATAATAATTCCAGTTTCTTTAAAATTATCTATTATTATATTTTTGTCATCAACACAAGATTCCTGCTCAGAATTTTCTTATGAATATTAACATTTGTCTTTTAGTGTATGTTATCTTCCCCTTATCAAATATTTTGGACACAGTACATGCTGTAAAAAACATTCATACTACATTACTTTATGTGAATCATTTCAGGATTAATTTTATCATCCTTTTTATTAATGTAGTACATGTCAAGTCCTCTTTCCTGGGGATGAAAATAAAGAGATTTCTGCTTTTTGATTATAGGTGTTCCACTGCAGAATCAATTGAAGTTTGTAATGTTGCATAATGGTATTTACCCCTCAGTAGGAAAATCATTCAAGTTATCTTTGTTTAGTATTTAAGTTTTGAATTTTCTCCATTTTTGTATATATGAAAGTGTGTATCTCTTGCTCTTAAAGAGGATTTCATCATTTATCTTCAGGGAGAGATTTTTGAAATCATCTTACGAAATATGCAGGCCTGCCTGATAACACACGAGAACTCAAATATTGCGCATAAAATCGAGAAGTCAGATATGTAATTTCACACACTTTCTATGCACCAGCACTTTGGTTACTTGGTGGTAGCTGATTACCAAAAGTCCAATATTCTCCCTACTGAAATCATGGATAAAACTGTATTGATGCTTTCCATTGAATTAGCCTTTCTAAAGACCAGATCTGAACAAACATATTTGTGTGTATTTTTAATTACATATACCCAAACACATTTCTATTTCTGAGGAGAATGTTAACCAGTGGCTATTCTTGCTGAACTCCAGAAAGGACAGGAGAGTTGGCTCCTCTGCAAAGTGTGTTAAGTCTTGTCTAAGTTTTTACATATTCACTAATTAGACTCATTCTATAGATATGTTCCCAGATATCTAAAAATGGATATTTTAATTATTTCACTTCTCTTTTTCAGAACTGCTTCATCATTCTGAGTAATCTTTCAGTATTCAGTTCAATTTCTCTGAATAATTACTTTAATTATTTTAAAAGAACGACTTTAAAAGACACATGCTGTTTCTCACCAACTCTTAGCAACAGACAAACTGTTATACTGGTTGTAGTCACAATATCATTTCCTTCTTCCTCACTCCTTCTTTTGATTATATCTGTGACAAGTCTTTGCAGTGCTTTCTGGTGCCTTTTTCAGATCTTTCTGTGGACATTTGATCATTCCTTTTCTATAGAATTTTTTTTCTATTTCTTTTTTCCCCTTCTTTGCTAACATGATATTCACCTTATGATGCTCAAATTAAACTAGAAATCTCTGTGCTTCCATGTATCTGAATCTCACCAGTGTTTGTTGGAACTGTTCTCCCATTATCATTTTACTACCTTTATGTTTCTTTCTTTTCTACAGAAACAGAATTTCTGCTGAATTGTCCCTAATGTTTTGGTTGTTGTTTTTTTTTTTTTTCTTTTTTTTTTTTTTTCTTTTTCTCCGGCTATTGAGTTCCTTTAAAATCTTCCAGTTGCTTAGGGCAATATCAAAGAAGATTGTGTGTATGCTCAGAAACTTCCTTCACATAACAGAAGAGAAACAAAACATAAACTTACTGACAACATATCAAAGTAATACTGCAACATGGCCTATTGGGAAAAAGTATCCTCTGGAAGATTATTAAGGATGCTTATGAAAATAAGGAGTAAAATAACCAGATTTATAGTTGCTTTTTTTTCTTGTGAATAAATCTTATGTCTAATGTATGTCATGAATAGAACAAATACAAAACATTAACAGACACAATGGCAAGGTCATTCTAACTTAAGGCAAGCACAGCTGGAATCAACTCTTTAAAAAAAAAAAACAAAAAAACCAAAAAATCAAAGGAGCTTAGAATCAGCTATGTCTGTAAATCTGTTTACTCTCCACTAAAAAAAATACGTAAAAATTGCGTAAATAAACAAATACTAACAAAATATGACAATACCTTTGAAAATGTTCTGTTGGTTCCTGTTACACGAAATTATGTCAAAGATTCTGAAAATAATTTGATTGTGCATGTATTTTTAGTAAGAAAATTATGCTCATTAATCTTCCAAAGATACTATTAGTAATCAGTGCAGTTCTTTATTTTTTTATGGTAACAGAACAGTGTCTTTATTATTTTATTGCTTGTATATTAGATATTTTTAGAAACTTTCTTGCTGCTGTGGTTAATAAAATGAGTACATTAAAAAAATGTTCCTTTTTTTTTATTGCCTATTCCATTCCATTGTCTTAGTGAGGATGCTATGAAAAACCATGTGAGGAAGAAGGATAAAAGAAGGAAACTAACTCTTTGAGAAAATAACTCTGAATTTAGATGTTATTCATTCTGGTGCAATTCAATGGCCTAAAAAGAGGCAAGCATAGTGAGAAAGAAACCTGGTAAAAATACCCAGAATATTGATTATACTTTTTTTTTTTTTTTAAAAGGTCCTGGGAAAATTTGAGGGGAAAAATATTAAGTGGCAATTTTTGATTAAGCTCCTACACAAACTTCAAATTAAGAACAGTAAAGCTTTAACAGTTATGATGTCTTTAACCAACTAATCACTGTCACACTTCCCCTAGTCTTATTACACTTAACTGATAGTTTAACGTAAATTTATGATCTCTGCTAATGTGTCATACTTACCATCCTTTTTACTGAGCTCGGGCATGTTTATGAAGAAGAGAGTAAGAATATCAATAAGAATAAAAACCTATGATAAAAAATTTTTAAAAATAACCAGTAGCAATATAAAGACAGAAAGTGAACAAATTAACAAAATTAAAAACAGTAACAGAAGAAAATGAACTGGTTGAGATTGGATAGGTAATAAGAGAGAGAGTGACATCATACTATAGAAATGCTTATTAACACTTCAGCACTAGGTTGATAAATTTCGAAGTTAACATAAAACCATAAACAGAAGAAAATCTTTTGTATGACATGTATTGAAGTATTATAAGATTTGCCCTAACTATGCCAGCTACTGCTTGTTGAAAAGTTGAAAAGTGCTGTTTTGTTCACAGTGTCACAGGAACTAGCATTAGCTGTGGAAAAGGTCGAAAGACAAATAATAGCTACAGGGTCTCATTTTTTTAAAATGGGTAACAAATAAGATTTGTTCTACTTTTTCCTTATTATTCCAGCAATAGACAACGATCTGTGTTTACTGGCAGGCACAGATTTATTTTTGAAGGCAGAGGAATGAATGACGCAAAGCTTCTTGGCTATGACAGTCTTGTAAACAATACTGGGTTTTGTTAGCTTTCTTTTCCTTTTCTTTTTTTTTCTTCTTACTTGTAAGTGGGTGAATTGCTGACCCTGAGCTCAGATACGTATGTTGTAAGGACAGAATTGAGCTAATTCAGAAAGGATGTTACATTAATACTGGACTTTTATAACGAAAACCTCTTTTAATCTCATAGGATAAAACCTTCAATAGCAAGATACTTGTACTGTACCTGCAGGTTCTCTTCTCACATTCTAGATAGCATCTAATACAAAACATCTTTAGAAAGACAGTACCTTAGTTTAAATGGGAAAATCCCTGACCCAGTACAATGATTTAAATACCTAACACTACTTCACTATTTCTGGTTTTGTTGCTTTCTTGTTGGTAGCAGTAGTTACTAAGTGGTTATTAGCCTTGATTATTCTCCTGAAGAAAGATTGTCTTGTTCTTTAAGCAAACTTTGAAGGATCCCACAGTATCAAATTCAAGTGCAGCCTTCACTGTCTTGTTTGTCATAGAAAAATAGAAATGGCTCTGAGATCTCAGCATGCATAGCAGGAAGGAATCTACAATCACCTAGTTTCATGACTGTTCTTTCCAGATGAGGTTATTCTACAGTAATATTGGTGGTAAGATTCTTGGTAGACTATTCATCTGCAAATCTCCTTGCTATTAATATGACTACTTTTATCCTCTGTCTTATGAGTTCTGATTTTAACAGAAAGATTCTGTCCTCATGCCACACTGACAGTATTTTTTTTATTCTGTTGAAACTAACTAGCTAAATTTCAGCTGCTGGAGAAACAGCTCATTGTGTACAGTGTCATACTGTTTGTTTAATTTGTTCTGCTGCATTAGGATCTGGAAAAAAAGATGATCCTACAAAATGCAGACTCATTACATGCCCATTGCACATTTACTAATCTCACTGTACCCTATATTCAAAGTCAGAACTCCATGTTCTGAAATACTTTTCTTCCTTCTCATCCTTCCTGTTTATCTACTTCTTTCCTTGTAAACAAGGAAATCAAGGTAAAACAAATTGAAAATTATGTACTACGTAGTAAAATTTATTTTTTGTCTGTAGTAAGGACTAAAACTAATATATTATATTTAGAAATGTCAGCAAAGACTTTGTAGCAGTGATAAACAACTGCAAAACATGTTAATCCCAAATGTTACCCTGCCCTCACAGTAAAAAGAAACAGGAATGGTGCCATAACCAGCTGTCTTGAGATGCCATCGTTGTCAAGATCACAGCTAGTGTAATTCAATCAGGTTATCCATGGAGACATAACTGACTGTTTTTGAGACATAACCAATCTTATGAGATGCAATCAGCAGTATACTCCAGTGGACAGGAATTCCGAGGGCAACTATCCTGCATACTTCATTCAAGGTCAGATAGCCACTCTGGAATTCTGTCTAAAATAACATGTTATTTGGTTATCTTGAAATTGCTGGTCTGGTGAATTACTAGCCATGTGCTAGGAACATAAAAAGTTCTCCAACATTAGCTCTAAGTAAAAGTGAAGTATTTGAGGATATAAGGGGAAAAAATAACATTACTATGCATCTAGACCTGCATCTTTAAAACATCATCTTTGTTGTAAAATTCTAAAACCTCAGTTGTCCTCCTGTCCTACTACTTTCTCTCTTCCATTCCCATTTTCTGGTGTACCCATGCCATCCTTTCTCTTGTAACCCTAGAAACTCATTTACATGCAAATACAATTGCAATGTTTTAAATTTAATAGATAACATTTTCCAAATTGCTTAAATCCTGTGGATTTTCAATGAACTTGAGCCAGATTTTAAAAACTATGTTGGATACTGATACTAGGACTACCTACCACAATGCTCAGCACTACAGGAGCAGGAACTAGCTCCAAGATCAATCATGCCGTGGAAGAGATGTCCAAAGGTCTTCAGACAGTGACTGGAGGAGAGTTAGGTATTTAAGCTAGGGTATAAACAGCTAGAAGGCAAGTATATCAGCATATCGCTATTTCCGTTAAGAAATCTTATATGTTCACTGGAACTTCAAAGCCAGACACAACTTTCCCTGTGTTACCTTATAGATTATAAGTCATGAGAGGTGAAGGAAAGCATTGTGGTCTCTTTGTTCTGTACCTGGTCTGTACAACACTCTCTCAGGACATGGAAAGCTTGGGTTATTTTGTTCTCCATATCTTAGGATTCCTGAATTTGCAAATCTGTTACAAATCCTCTCAGCTGGATATTTTATAAAAACAGTTTGATGTTCTAGTTAGTAGATTGCTTGACTAAGTGATTGCATCGCACTCGATACATTGTTGCATGTTTAAATTAACATGCTGTTGTTTACTCCATAGTTAGCTGAAAATCACCAGCTTAATCTAGCTGATGTCATATGTTAAAGATTTTCATCAGCCCTTTAGGAACAATGCAAGCATCTATCAAGTACATAAGTAAGAAATTCAGTTTTGTAAATATTTGTACTAGAACTAAAGCCTGCTTTTATGAATCAAGCAAATGCAGTTAAATCTTACAAAATACTAAATACCTTTCTATGACTCTGAAGCTACTAACTTCCTCAAACGTAAAGCCTTTTCCCTCACTGCTCAGTGCAGTGAGCAGAGCTGCAGCTGGTAATAGGGCTCCCAGTGCTTTTGTCATGGGGAGAGCTGGGTCTGACAAGCTCATCCAGGAGATGAACTCCTCACAATGCTGGCTGAGGTCAGCCAGTGGCATGGCCAGAGATGGCGATGGGCACAAGTACCACCGTATCATCACTGGGGCCATTGAAATGGGGTCCTGGCCTTGGGCAGGGAGAGCGTCCCAGGTGAGGCTCATCAGGGAGAGTGAGCTTGAGTGACGTCCTTGGTGCCTTGACAACTATGTATAACCCTTCCCTTTGGATCCTAACTTAGATGTTTAAGTTAGATCTACCCATGATCTTGCTTTTGCTGCCTTTCCATCTACTTTAAATATTCTCATGTATATTATTTTTATATGCAGCGAGGCATAATAAATACTACACATAACTGGAATTCCATGTGTTATCAAATATTTCTTCTCCACATAAATGGCACTATTTGCAAAGTTATCTAAAAGCAACCTACCATTATTTCATATCTGCTTTCACCAACAACCATTAACTATTTTCCTTCTCGCATAATAGTTTCCATTGATCATCATTAGGGTTTTATTTTGTTATTTAACATCAAAGGCAGAAGTGCATGTACACATTCATGCACTTCTCAAAGTTTTTCATGGTCTACTGCCAGCACTTAAAGAAAAATACTTCAGTTTCGTTGTTTTGGGTTTTTTTTCTTCTTCTGTACATCTGTAATAAAGCTTCATTCAGCCTTATTATTATCCCCAGCAGACACAGAATCTTTGGTTCAGGGCTTCATCACATAAAGTATTTATTATTGTAATCCTTTGTCAACGAGACTTTCTTATCAGTCCTTGTAAGACTTTAGGCTATATAGAAATGCTGCTGTTTGAAATTAGACTAGCACAAGATTAAATCACAGAAAGATTAAATCTCAGTAGCATGGTTTTGTCTGATATCCATGAATACATATCAGATTTTGTACTAATGTAAAACCTTTTCTACAAAAATGTAAAACTCTGTGTAAGCCCTATCCTTAAAAACTGTATAAGTGGAAAAAAAAGATTAAGAAATACATATTAATTCAGTTTTCTGTATTAATGTATTCAAATATGTGACTATCATAGCAAAAAAGTCCCAAATATTGTGTGACAGTAATTAGTCCATAACTTTATTAATTTAAAATATTTTGAAAAAGTAACCAAGAAAAAACACAGCCTGTGCAGATATGTTTTTCCCGTTTTACAAAACAAGCCAATTTTTAAGGTCCATGTTCTTTTCCTACCAAACTGTATGGAAGATAAACCTACTCAGAAAACAAGGAAAGAGTTTGACCTTGCTTTTTCCCTGCATTATTCATCAGTAGATCCAGGTTTGTTATAATTACTCTTGATGTGATCGGAAAGGATATAAGAAATATTATCACAAAGTTCTTCTCTTAATTTTTATAAGTAGTATTTGTCCTGTAACAGCCAGACTCCACTGTTGCAAGAGTAGTATTACAATGTGTCTTCCATGCCTCATCCTTCACCATCTGACACAACTACTTTTGCAGCTCAGGCAAGCTTGTCTGAAATATAATTTATTTTACAAAACATAGAGGTGGAAAATTAATCCAAAAACTAATAGTTTACTCTCTTCATGAGGGGGACACCTTAGATTCAGCAGGCTAATTGGAACAGTTGTGTCACATGCCCTCTCCTCCCTAAGGTAGTATTTCTCAAACTTCTCAAATAAATTTCATCTTTTTTATGAAAGGCTATGAAAACACCTAATGAGGAAAAAAATTTTTCCTTTCAGAGGCCTTTCTAATGATGAAGCGGAGAAGACTTAAGTGAACGTGAACAATCAAGAAGGCACAGAGAAGATGGGCACAAGAGATGTACTCATGAAGCTCAGGGAAGAACAGGGAGTGACTGGCTGTTGCAAAGAAAGCTGAATTTATCTCAACACAAAGGGGACTAGAAGGTGGCCTTTATTTTAGATAAGGCCTGTATCAGCCAAGTGGATCAACTGGTTGTGTAAATGGCCTTCCCTAAGCTAATCAAAAAGATATGAATAATTTCCTGGGCTAGTTATACTGGAATGGGGGAAATGTATAAGAGATTCACATCAACATATAGTATCAAAACAGCAAAACCAAAATGAACTTCAAAAAAAGCAAAGTGCCTGAACTGGCTTCAACCTACAGTTTTCCTTCTAGTAACTGGGGATGCCCATCATGGTCAAGGCAAGCATATAAAGACTGGTAAAAAAGAAGCATGCAAAAGCCAGAAGCAGGGCCAAGCGACTTGAGAGAAATACAGAGAGTCTCCATGCACAGAACGATGGGGTTAGCAAAGTCAAAACCTATGTGAAGTTGAATCTGGCAAGGGATGTGAAAGGCAACAAGGGCTTTGACAAGTAAATCAGTAGCAAAAGGACAACTAGGAAAAATATGTGCCTGCTGCTGAATGGGATAAGGTACTTAGTGACAAAAGAAATGGAAAATGTTGAGGTACTCGATGCCTTCTTTGCCTTCGTGTTCACTAGTAAGATTAATTTGTGCTATAGGAAAGCCTGAAGCAGTGAAAACAACCTTGGTGGAGAAGGATCAGGCTAGGGTACATTTCAAGAGACTGATGTACACAAGTCCATGAGACCTGCTATTGTGGGCCCACAGGTGCTGAAGGAGCTGGGCAATGTCATTGGCAGTGCTCTGAAAGGATATGTGGAAGGTCAGACTGTCTGCTTCCTCGAGATTATCCAATCAAGGACCTTTTCAATGCAAACGGGATCTTAAGTACAAAGGGAAGCAAAACCACACAGAGACACTAAACTGAAAGACAGTGGGTAATGCAGACAATGCAAAAGGCCAAAAACCTCCAGTCACTAATTGATGGTCCATTAATAAACTGCAGGCATAGCTTTGGAGAGGGCAAAGGTGACTTTGTAACTGATAAGAAGGAAGAAAAAAAGAGGAACATGAGGATATTTGATTGGAGCAGCTGTGGGACTGTGAAAAACTTAACAAGGAATGTTTAGAGGAATAGAATTAGTGAGAAGCAAAGTGAGGAATAGACAAAAAGGTGTATAAAATGTGCCAGTCACACTGTCCAGTCAGTATGTTTGGCTGCTAGCCTTCCACCTGATCACTGCAGTGTTTCCTGTCTTCTTACTAAATGCTTTCTTAAATATATCCCTGTGTAATCCCACTCCCTACCCAGTACGTGTGTGACTGCTTCCAGGACTAAGCACTAGCTACCTGGGGGACCAGTGTGATTGGACGTGTACCATCCACAGCAGTCAGACAGGGGATGGAGGTGTCCCCAAACCTGTGGTGCCAGCAATTGGAGCAAGTGAATTCTTAGCATCCGTAGTTGCAGATGTCAAAGCTCTCCTGAGCATGTCATAGAATCATAGAATCACAGAATGGTTTGGGTTGGAAGGGATCTTGAAGACCATCTAGTTCCAACTCCCGGCTATGGGCAGGGACACCTTCCACTAGACCAGGTTGCTCAAAGCCTCATCCAGCCTGGCCTTGAACACCTCCAGGGATGTGGCATCCACAACTTCTCTGGGAAACCTGTTCCAGCGTCTCATCACACTCACAGTAAATAAATTCTTCCTAATATCTAACCTAAATATACCTTCTTTCAGTTTGAAACTGCTACCCTTCATCCTATCACTATACCCCCGGAGAGTGTCCCTCCTCATCTTTACTGTAGGCCTTCTTTAAGTACTAGAAGGTTGATAGAAGGTCTCCCTGGAGCCTTCTCTTCTTTAGGCTAGACAACCCCAACTCTCTCAGCCTGTCCTCATAGCAGAAGTGCTCCAGCCCACTGAGTACTGTCCTACAGACTGTGCCCAGAATGCCAGCTACTAGGGGTGCTAGTCTGAGTGGATTTGGTGCCAGCTACTGGACACGAGGCATGTAGGTGCCTCTGGGCTGTAACATCAGAGGTGAGTGGGAGTCTCAGGTTCAGCTACTGGGAGGGACCAGTGTGAGTGAGGTGAGTGAGGGCCTCAGTGCCAGCAGCTGGAGCAAGACTGCAGGTCACAGCCTGCGTGCCTTGTGCCAGATGCTGAGGGGGAATTGTCTGTATCTCCCCCACAGCTGGTGTGCGTGAGGTGAGCTTGTGTATCCACCAGAAAACTTCAAGTTGGACTAGCCAGCGAGCAGGGGGAGGCCCTGGGTCCAGCACTGGATATGACAGGCGAAGTTGCATGCCAGTATGCCCAGGAGTACTTATAAATGTAGAGTGCTGTGTGTTTGCAGAGAGCACCAAGCTGGACCTGTTGGCAGGCAGGGGACCTGTGCAGCGATTAAGAGGCCCCAGGATGCAGGTAGGGATGCTGGGCAGACAGAAGGGTGTGCTGATGTTTAAGGGATCTGTGAATGTGCACGTGCTTGTGAACCTCAAGGGTGTTGTGTGTGTGCCTACACTAATGACCTTCAATCCTGGTGAAGAAGAGGAAGGGGACTTGGTCGTCCATACTCATTCTTTATGGGAGTGCAGTAAACATGTAGCCAAACACATCAGTGTCATGTGTGTGTGTGTGTATGTGTGTGTGTGTGTGTGTCTGTGTCTGTGTGTCTGTGTGTCTGTGTGCATGTGTGTGTGTGTGTGTGTGTGTCTGGGATAGATATTCAGCTTCACTACTGGTTGAACCTGGAAATAGGAAGGTAGCAGTTGTGTTCGAGGCCTGGGTCTGCAGGTGCACTAGGCAGGACTCCAGATTCCTTCCTCCAGGAGGAAGTCCTGGGCCTGGATCTTCTGGAGTTAGTAGTTCTTTCTGCCTTCTGCAAGATGGTTGTGCTGGCATTCAAAGTAACCTTGATGAGCTGGAGAACTGGACCATGAGGAATCTTCTTAATTTCAGCAAAGGGAAATGCAAAGTCTTGCACCTGGGGAAGAATTACCCCATGCGTCTGTAAAGGCTGGGGGCCAACAGGCTGGAAAGCAGCTTGGCAGAAGAGGATTGGGGGTCCTGGTAGACAATAAACCGACAGTGAGCCAGCAATGCACTCTTGCAGCGATGGTGGCCAACAGTGTCCGGGGTTGCATTGTGAAGAACAAAGCCACTAGGACACTGGAGGTGATCCTTTCTCTCTACTCAGCACTGGTAATGCCACATCTGGAGTGATGTGTGCAGGTCTGGGCTCTCCAGTACAAGAAAGACAGGAACATACTCAAGTGAGTTCAGAGAAAAGCCAAGAAGATGGTTAAGGGACTGGAGCATCTGTCATATAAGGAGTGGCTGAGAAAGCTGGGACTGTTTATACAGAAGAGAAGGCTCAGGAGGGATGTTAATAGTGTGTATAAATACTTGAAGGGAGGGTGCAAAGAAGATGGAGTCCAGTGACAGGACAAGAGGCAGTGGGTGCAAATTGACCTACAGGAAATTCTGTTTCAACATCAGAAATTATTTTTTTTTTTACTGTGATGGTGACCAATTTCTAGAACACATTGCCCAGAAAATTTGTGGCAAAGTCTCCATTACTGGAGGTATTCAAACCTCACTGGACACAGCCATGAGAAAACTGCCATAATTGACCCTGCTCTGAGCAGGCGGTTGGACTACATGAACCTCAGAGGTCTGTGCTGATCTTAACTATCTTGTGACTCTGTTATTCTATGAAGATAGCCTACAAGTTATTTTCTTCAATATTACCAACCAACTTTTCTTTATTTTTGTTTCACATTAATCAGTGAGAATGGAGTTCCTAAAAAGCATAGCAGTGAAGTTATGCCAAAAATAAATATGTGAAAGAGGACACAATGCCTATGCAAGAGAAAACACCGGGTATGCCACAAGAAGAACCTTAAAAGCAATCTCAAAGTCAAAATAATTTAACTGCTCTGAAATATAATGTAAGTTGAACATGAGTTAAAATTTTGCCTTTTCTAATTTGAGGCAGTTTCCAATGTACGTTTGTATTGAACATTATTAGCTGATGACTTCATGTCTGTAAAATATCTGAGTTATTGTGCTCTGTTCTACTGAGTGTCAGTTTCAAATTGCTAGCTATTACACACATGTATAGGGCATTTATAGGAAGACAATCAGAAACTAATCAGCA